>NW_027526361.1:222254793-222412749 GCF_048455015.1 Haemaphysalis longicornis
CGCCTGGGGAAACGTCATCCGCAGTGAAAAATACGGTTATTTCATTTTATTTGATTGTCGGCGGCACGGGGACTTTGCAGGCAATATTTAAACAACTGAAAATGTTTTTCTTCGGAATAACTTTGCTAGGCAACAGAAAAAGTAAACGAAAAATTAATCTCGTTGGTTCCAGCCATGTTTTATCGGTTTTTTTTTTGTTTTTCCTTTTTCCAAATTTTGTCTGGCCGGAATAAGGTAGAACTTGAGTAAAAAGTAGCCTAATGATCGACTTGACATTCCGCCGTTATGCTCGTGTCAAGAACACGTTTGCGAAGGAGAATTAACGGTTGACCATGCGCGGCTACCGTTCAAAGGACCGGGGCGTCCGTGAACGTCCCTTCAGTCACGCTCAACCATGGGAGTGGGTGGTGGGTGAGGCGGCGCTTTCACACGGCGACGAGCCGAAGCACGCTGTGTGACAAAAGACTCCCGCTCCCTCCTTCGCCCTCGCCAACACCACTCGCAAGTAAAGAAGAAAGCGTAGCTCTCGACATATTCCTTTGATCCCGGCGCAGGCTACCTGCTTCCCGTCATGCTTCAGGCGCCCCAAGCGTGGAGACAATGAGGCTGTCATCGGGCCAAAAGGGTAATTAAGAGCATACGTGTCTCGTCGCTTCTCTCCTGCGCCCCTACAAAGAGCTCCCTTTTGTGGGTGAGTCTCCTTAGGCATTCTTCTTGGCGTTTTATCGGCTTGTCTAGAGTTAGGCATGACGTGTTTAGGGCGTTCTCGAGTATAGAAGTTGTTTTATGGAGAGGTTTTAAGCCCTCAGCTTCCTCCGGATTTCTTCGGGCTTCCTACGCCAACGTCAGGAGCACTTGCAAGCATCGTCGCCTAAACTAAATACTGTTGTATTGTTTCTGAATTACCCTTCATAATTAACGCCGCGAGTGCAGGAGTTGGCGGCGCATTTGAATGCGGCAAGAGGATATGTACCACGGAGAAGCGTATCTAGATTGCCGGTACCTGCGCATTCATAGAATAGAACTAAATCTAGGACGTCGTTGAGAAAGTTGCGCTAACGAAAGCTAACTAAGCGTGCATTCGCGGAGTTAAGCCTCCCCTGCGTCTTCCTATTCGCTCACAGGGCCTGAATCAAGCGTTGCCAACGCTAGCTCTTCAAGTTTCGTTCACCGGAGCGTGGAACAAATGGTTGCGCTGAACGTAACCGAACGGGACCCACAGGGACCCACGCACTTTGGCGTAAATAGGGAGTCTGACCGTATTAGTTAAGGAGGACGCCGGGCTTCGCTATAGAACACGCAGTTGGCGCGATCAAGGAAGCAAGTGTGTGGGTCAATGATGGCGACCAAAGCTACACAACCTGTGATAGTAAGTAAACATCGTTTGCAGTCTCAACTTTCCGCTTCAGCTCCCCCTCTCTACTTCGTTTCCCGCTCCCGCGAGTGCAGCCTTCGTTGTTTCGGCAGTCTGAGTTTATATTTTTAGTTGTTGTTTGTTATGTTGGAGTTAAAACCCGCTATCCCTTTTGTGTTGTCTCCGTTTAAACCTTCATTTATTCAACCAATTATTCGTCACTGTTGCATTGTACTAAGTTATGTAGATCTCTTTAACCTCTTTTATTTTGCTCACAAAGGGTATGGTCTGCTGCTATCTTTAATTCATTATCCTTCTTGTCATCTTTTGTTCAGTGATTTCAACTGCAATTTAGTTTGTTATTGTTGTTGTTTACGCACTACACATCTTCGGAAACATTGTATTTGTTCCAAATATTTCTTCACTGTGCCATGTAAGCCACGTCATGAATCGCCTGGGCCCTAGTCAAGTTGTTTTCAATAACTTTTTAGCCCTGGAATCCATGTATATCCATCTATGTAAACTGAACTGAACTGAACTAAAGCGGCGATCACGTGATAATGAGGATATCACTGCTTTCATTGCTGCCCAGGACGCCCCCCGGTCGCGCGAATGTGAGCTCAAGATTTGAGGAACATCCAGTAGTGAAGACCAGTAATGTACACCCCAAGAGGTTTCCCTTTGTTGAGGCCGGCGTCAAGGAAAAACGGGTGGCCCGGCGTTTTCGGAAGGGATGTACAGTTCGATTTAGATCAAGTCCGTCGAAGCCTTGACGACGTTGCCTGAAATGCTGAGTGTGCCGATGAGGCATCCAACGACGATGACGAAGTTGACAACCCGGTGGAACTGCTGGGATCCGTGTCTGATGTTCCGGCGAATAGAGGACGGTGTGTGAACGGATAAAATCGACGTTTCTCTCGCGCGGGGGCCTAATAGCAGCGGCTGACTGCGAAATCGGCGAGATTAAGTCGCAGGCCGCTCAGTTGAGAGAGGCTGCCTGAAGGTGGGGAGTAGGTTGTTGAAATATACTTTTTTTTTCTACGCCCAGGCACAAGTGCCCCGTCTGTGAAACCAGCGAGATTAAAGGGAAGCTGAAGCACTTTCCAAAAAATTTGAGTTAGATTAACAGTTCTATAGTTTCTTGCGCGTTGATTCCGAATATCACATTGAAATTTATCGTACATGAGTCCAAGTGGCATTTATCTTGCAAAAAGCGCGGCCCCGTTTGAAAGACGCGCGCTTTTCGTCTTTTGACGCCCCTGATTGGTTGCGCCCGTCATGACGTCAAAGGAGGACACCGTTCGGCCGCGCGGGTTGTCGGAAGCATTGCGAACGATCGCACGGTTGCCTTTGGGGCAATTTAGCTTGCAGTTTAATTTTCGCACATGACTGGATGTTTGTTTTATAATTTCCCGTGCTGTTGGTTCAATTATCATGGAGCTTAAATTTGCTTTACACGACAGAGAACCCCAAAGCAGTGACTGTGACGTCGACTAGTGGGTTCCATCAAAATATTTTTGAATTAGGCAACCAGCATAGGGGGATTTTATACCTTATGTTAATATTAGGTACTGCCTTAACTGTTTATTATTACACATAAAACCATTTATGCCGAAGATTAATGGGCGTTTTATAAACAATCTACCAGCGAAAGCACGTACGGACTGCGCGAAAAAATAGCGTTCATGCGCTGTAAACGTATATGCGAGACACATCTTGTCGGTACACGCATAAACCAACAAGCAGACTCTGCTTCCGCATTTTCTTTGTTCGTTGTCGCCCACCCCAGCCCCGTTACTCATCCCCGTACACAGACCCACAGGCGCGCGCCATTTCGGCAGCGGCGCTACAGCGCCTCCGCGATTGCTAGCTGCACTTCGATGAGTGCCGTCTTACTGCTTCGCATGCATTTATTCTGAAAACACTGCAGCATACTAGTGCCTGCTCAGCATTATTGGCTGCAGTAGGGCTTGATTTTCGCTTGTGCGTTGCGCATTCTGCTACAATATTACAGCCACCTCGTTATAATTAACAGACCAGTCGGACAAGGCAGTTGCGTTGTAGTTACGTTACTTTAGGTAACAATCACCAAACGTTTGGGATAATGAATCGTTGGCCTGTTTCAGCATTTCTAGATTTAAGCATTTACCGCGCTACTCGGACAGAGGCCGTATATTTACTCTTCGCTCCTAATTTTTTTTAGTATCATCATTATATATATCACCGACTATCATTGGAGCACACTTGAGGTTCAGTGACAACAAGTGCTTGCCAGGTTATAATATGCAGCCACAAGGAATCTTGGGCAAAAAATTAGGCCCCCGCAGTCAGCACAACTTATGGCACGGTGGTGGTTCGGAGTGGTGTTTTTTTTTTTTTTTTATTCCAGACAAACATCACCTTATCGTGACATGTATACTTGCAAAATAAGTAATCTGGTTGTCTTGGTTCTTTTACTTTGTAGGAATACTGTTTACCACTTAGCCGGGACAGAACTTCTATCAGGATTGGCCCCTTGTTTTAGTTTCGCCAAAAAAAATGTTTTTTTGAACACTGTCCTGAGCCCATAGGAAAAGAAAACCGACGCGTTTAACAAACAAGTATTTCCTGAACAAATGTGACTTGGTTTTTGGAATGGAACGAAACATCCCCGGCCAAAGTACAGCAGTATTCCCCATCCTTCCTAAATCTAGAATCTGATGTGAACATTCACGTCCGTCGCATCAAAAAAAAAAAAAAAACCGCATTGGAGTGGTTTACAAAGTATTTAACGTAGTGTAGTATATTCTCCAAGGTAAATATAACTGGTAGCGAAGCTTCCATAGAAGCCCATACGTTCAGAAAATGGCGGCTCTTAAGCTGCTCATGGGGCTTAGCGCCATCTGTGTGAGGAGGGAACACTTCCGGCGGAACAAAAAATAAACAGGATGTGACGCAAGATCCGGTCAGAAAGTGACGTCATTTTGGTGGCATTAGCGGGAAAATTTGACTTCAAAATAGCCTTATCAGGACTCTGATCGCTGAGGGCTCATGTCATTGCCATCTGACGCAAGTTGGCGAGCCCTTGGCGTGCGTGCTTCAAGTCAACGCCAGCTTATACTCGTGACTAGAGAAACGCACTTTAGCATACTGTCGTATGATTCGCCTCGGTGTTTATAAAAGCATCTTGCATCTTCTCTGAACCTTTATTCTGCATTCATGCATTCCACTGCTGTATAAAAGCAATCAGTTGTTTATTTTGATTGCAGCGGGTGGCAAACGTACCCCCCCCCCCCCCTTCGACAGGAATTTTTTGCTGCCTTGGAATAGAGAGCCCAAAATGACACTTGACCACTCTCCCCGGCCCCCCTTTTATATAAAAAACGTGCCCGGGCTCCTTACCCCGATACCAATTTCTACCAACGCCACTGCTAAGTTTAATTGCGTCGCACATACGCAGGTAGCCGTGCGTGCCTGAAGTATAGATCAAGGTTATTATATAATGCTTGCTCAGTTTGTGTACTTCTGTTCTAAGAGAAGAAATAACGCAAAGTCATGCTACAATCAAGACATTTGAATTTTATTCCAGGATGAACATAAAACAAATTTACCACACTGCACAAAATGAGCACGTATACAATAAGTACAAAATGTTCGTGGGCACTACATGCATTATGATTTTCCTTACGCGCCGAAAAATTTACTTTACCCGTAACACATAGCATTATGAGCAATGAAAGCGTCAACAGCAGAACTACTTCGAAACAAGAGAAAAGAACTAGGCACTGCATCTTGACGCAGAAAACCGGGCCGCAGGAATGCCAATTCACGAAAGTGCAGCGAGCACACTGCAGCTGTCCCGGCGTCTTATCAAGTAGACATGGGTTTCTACAGTAAGTTCACTCAGCCTTCACGCCTGCAATTTCCTGGTTGCATTATTAGGCAAGTGTCGCAACAGATAAGTAAAAAGAGGAAAAATGGATCAATGCAAACGAAAGCGGCGGCAGTATGTAAAAGCACATAGCAGGAAAGATCTGGCAGCAGCGCAGCACGGAGCAGCACAACACAGTACTGCGATGGAAATAATGCTTGCGCATACAAGTGCGGGAAGCAACGAGCACTACAAGCGTTGTAATGCAATAGAGAAGACACTGAGATAGACAATTAAAGCGACTCGTTTAAATTCGAGTGGTACTACGCCGAGAAGTCCTAGAGTAATTGACACAACTTGCTCTGAGCCAGCCTGAGGTGAAATCAAGAGATAACTGTGACATAACAAAGCTTTAGACCCATTTTTTTCGAAGCACCACCACGTCCCCTTACACAACCCCCGTGCACATATTAACAGTACAATAGTTTCGCGTTACCTGTGGAAATGAGAGGAAAATGGTGCAGTAAAACGCCAGGGGTACGGGAGTTGCTGTTGCAACTTGTACAGCACATCGTTTCCGTGGGTACCGACGAAAGCACTCCGCTCCAACCGTTGGCAGCATCGTCCCGTAGTTCACCGTGCCTGCCGGGCACGGTACTACACGTGTTCACCGACGATACAACGCACCTCGCAACTCCACGCACAGCAAGTGCACACCAAATTAACAAGGAAAAACGAACGCAAATGCGCACCACCAAAACACGCGAGGGGCGTTTCCTAGCAGACGAACTTTAGGAGCGCCTCTCCGATCACTACAAGGACTGCATCACAAAGCAATGACATGTGCCATTCTTCAGAGGGCGCTACAAAAAAGGTTTTTGAGAATGAACGGCATTTTCATAAATTATTTATACACTGTGCCTAAATAAATGTGATTCAGAAATAAATATAGTTCGTAATATATAATTGTTGTTTTGTTGTTGAACAAAACTTGGTTTTTTGTTACTAGTGTTTGTTCCCTCCTCACCTAGTCGCGCTTCAATCGCCACTCCCATAAGCCCCCATGCTGATGTCGCTCGCAATAGGTTCTGAACTGCTTTTTGCCCGAACCTTCGCTACCATTTATATTTACCTTGTATTCTCTGTCATCAAGCACAGCCACCTCGGCTGTCGCTTCCGTATGTTATCAAGCATCCCGGCGTGGCATTATTCTGCTTAGGAATACGGCATGATAACGTATGCCTCGTTTGGCGTTCGTGTGTATACTTTTTGAACACGAAAATTGTACAAATGAGTGCTATCAACCACAACAACAACAACTATCATTCACAAGGAAACACGGCGAAAAGAGCATGGCCGAGGCGGCAGAATCCGGCCGGAAGTCCAGGTATGACGTTTTTCAGCCGGTTTTCGCCCGCGCTCTTCGGTCTTCCGGCATCGCGCGGCGAGATGGGGGCGGGGCATCGGGCCACTTTTGTTTGCTCATTGCGCCGCTTCTATTGCATGTATTGCGAAAATATTTCGTACACATGAACTATTCAATGTGTACTTGCTGCTAGTCAACTTTTCTTTTAATTCTAAAACCGCTTCACCTTCCCTTTAAGTCCGAGGCTGCTGAGCTTGAATAGGAAAACATACTCCTGGAGGGGAGGAGTCTTGGGGTGGAGAATAGGAGAGCGCGATTAGAGGATGAGATGGAGGAGGATAAGGAGGGGAGGAGGAAGAGGAGGAGGAGGAGTGCGAAAGTCACCGCTGCCATGCGTTAGAAGCAAGACACGCAGACAAGCATAGCAAAGCGCCTCCTCCTGCTCTCCAGAGAGGAATCCACGTGAATTTCTGAATACTGCAGCTTCAGAGCTCTCGTGTGGATACGTGGACAGCAAATTGCCAACCACGTGCCTACCATCAATCGGCGGCCCGCAGCAACAAGCTCAACAAGACCGGAAGAAGGCGCATATAGTCGGGTCCAAGATGCTCGTGCGTAACTCGCGTTACGTGACTACTGTTTTTAAAAGCGAAAGCCTTAGATCTCTGTGCGTTCTAGAACGTTGTGAGCCACTCTGTGCAGAAACACGGTGGTACAGAAAACCGGAAAGCGAGCCGGAAAAGGGAAGCATCGGCGCCGTAGGGCGGCTTTGAGAAGGGCGACGGACCGTAGAAGGTTCTGGACGAGCCTCCTATACGTCGCCGCGCGGTTTTAGGGCTTCATTGCACGCCCCTATGGGTGACGATCGCACCAGGCGCTAGTCGCGGGCGGGGAACTCAGGGAAAGTACGCCACGGTGGAAGAGGCAGCTCGAAATGCCACTAGTCGTAACCGCCGTCTAGAGGAAACGGCTGTGGATGTGGCTCGGGCAGCGGCCAAACGAGAGCAAAATGAAAGCTCAACAGAAAGTTTAACGGCAGATAAGACTCAACTAGTCGTTTGCTTACACGTGCCTAGAAAGTTCTGAGCATCAAGCGTATTTTTTTCTCTATGTCTTGTTATTGCGGACCAACTTTCTTTTTAAAAGTTTATTCTACTCTTAATCTAGCTTCCGATATATGAGAGGAATGTACTCGAGCTCGACTATGACGAAAATTATCACCTTATTTAGTTATTCTTCCGTTCTTAAGTGCGTTTTTCTGGTTTTCTCTCTCTCTCTACTATTTTTTTCTTTTGACGCTAGAGTGCCAGACGCACAGTATTCCTTTTTGAGCGCCATTATTCCGCGCGTGTTTCTTGCCTCCTTCTTTTTTTCTTCTTAGTTTTGCAGTTTCCCCCGCCTTTCGCACGCTAATTCCGTTACATATGCAACGCAGAATGTAATAAAGTGGTGTGACTTTCACACAAGTCGCGTTTGGAACCCGCTTTATTCCGCCAGTGAATAGCCACTTATTACATACAGCGCCGTATGGCGGCTAAATGATACAGCAGAGACCATCGACCGATCGCCTTCTTGCGTAATGATGTCCGTGGTAGGACATACATGACATTGAAGGCACTCTACGCGTGCGTTCATTAGTGAAACATGCGACATTTCGCCACAGCGTCACTCCGTTAGCGAAACGTCTTTCTAATATAACCTTCTTTTCAGCGGAGATATTACGTTTTTTTTATAACTTCTTTTTTGTTCAGAAAAAAGGCGCTTATTCGGGGAAGTTTATGCATCAAGCAAGGCGAAATAATAGCGCTCGTACTGCCTTTACCACACCACACACGGAACACAGCCACTGCAACAGTCCCACCGAGGATTACAAAATCTACCAGCGCCTTGTAAACCCGCGAGACTAAGCCAGGCACGATACATTTCACCGATGGTTTCAAAAAACCTTTACGGGCTTTTATGCCCTTGCACATCTGCGCTCTTTGATGTAAATGACCGCAATAGATAGGCTGTTTATTTCGTCACGCGCCTATAGAAACGGTGCAGTTGTTCGAGGTGATAAGAACGTCGCGTGGTTTCACAATGAATGCATCGTGGTCTCGCCGCCAAGCACGTTTTGCAACACGCTTAGGAGCGCAGCTACTTCGCAACTGATATCGATGCGTTGCACCCTGGGATAAAATTCTGAGCGCCGTTTTGTAACGTCTTTCTTTGCGCTGAGTTCAAGGCAAATGTTAAGAAACGGCTGTCTGGATGCAGCCATAAACGCGTTAAGTTCGAATGCGCGTTCGCTCAGAGGAAGGAAGCCGATCAAGAATGACGAGGGGGGACAAGGGGCTGTTGGGGAGGGGGTAGAAAAGCAATAGTGCTTAATTTCATAAAAAAGCATTGGCGTTTCTTTTTTATCCCATTTCTCCGACATGTGCGCTAGGTCGTGTATAGCTCGAGATAGAAAGAGAGAAAGAGAGGTATATATATATATATATATATATATATATATATATATATATATATATATATATATATATATATATATATATATATATATATATATATATATATATATATATATATATGTGTGTGTATATAAGACAGAAAATAAGGGTTGGCAGTCAAGAAAACCTCGGAAAGCAAGGGGGAGGTTGTGGTGGGTCATAGAAAGAGATGAGATGAAGAATTTTTTTAATCGAAAAGAAAGTGGTGAAAAAATTCCCGCCGGGTGGGATCCGAACCCACGACCTCCAGAATACCGGTCTGGTGCGATAACCACTACGCTACCGGCGGGGCTGTTTCCCCAGCACTTTCTCGGGTATTTATGTTAAGGTATTTTTGTTTCCTGCACTTGGGGATGGTAGCCAGCGCCACTCGGACTACTCGGGGTGAAGGGGACCTTCTTTTTAACCCCCGGGCCGTGACTCGAGTGTCTACGACATGTCGAGAGTGGTCGACCAGCGTTGAACCCTCTTAAGCTCCCTTTGGCACCAAGACTGCCAGAACAGAGGCCCTCGCTAAGCATGTAGCGAATCAGAGGTTTTCTTGACTGCCAACCCTTATTTTCTGTCTTATTTTCACGGAGCCCCTCATTTCCCATTTTCTGATTATATATATATATATATATATATATATATATATATATATATATATATATATATATATATATATATATGTACAGCTAGTTTGACTTCTCTACCGTATATATATATATATATATATATATATATATATATATATATATATATATATATATATATATATATATATATATATATATATATATATATATGTATATATATATATATATATATATATATATATATATATACAATAGAGAAGTCAAACTGAAAAACATAACATTTTTTCTTACGTTTCGACCGGGGGCTGGTCTTTTTCAAAGCCGGTCTTTTTCTTTGAAAAAGACCGGCCCCGGTCGAAACGTTAGAATAAATGTTGTTATGTTTTTAGATGCAGAGCATCTGATTCACTCGCCTTGTCCCTCCGGCGTCGTCGTCGTTGTTGTCGTCGGCGTTGTCCACCCCTCTGCCATTCTCCTCGCCGCGCGAGCTGCGCTCTCCGCCGCTCTCCGCCGCTCACCCCCTCTCCTCTCCGATAACGAACACTCTCTCGCGAGGGGCATTGGATTGGATTGGATTGGATTGGCTTGGCTTGGCTTGGATTCGGTTGGATTGGATTTGGATTGGATTGGATTAAAGTGGATTGTGTTGGATTGCGTTGCGTCATAGCCGCGGCAGACGCGCTGGGGCCGGCGCATGTGCAGTACTCTCTCTACTGCGGTTTCCTCTCCTTCGGGCGCGCTGCAACCGGTGTGCCGTTCTCCGGCGAAGCAACATCCACGCTTGGCTCAAACACCTAGAGTCCACGCCGCTTTACAAGTACGCCAACGTCGTCATCGACTGGGACCAGCTTACGCAGTCCCCTCAACGTTATGAGCGCTATAAAACGCGTTCCCTTCGCCGCTCCGCCTATGCGTCGCATCTACACAGGGGTTCCCGCGAGGGGAGGTGGGAGTTTTTCAGTTTGACTTCTCTATCGTACAGCTAACCTCATAGCCAGGAACCTTTTCTCTTAACTATATATATATATATATATATATATATATATATATATATATCAAGAGAAAGAGAGAGAGAGAGAGAGAGAGAGAGAGAGAGAGAGAGAGAGAGAGAGAGAGAAAACCTTTTCGAGAGCGCTGATTTGTGGGGTAAAGTCCTCCCTTCACGATTTCATGTTGCACGTCTGCATCGGCATTTTTTACATATAGGACTGACGATTACAGCTGGTCAGCTCCATCTTCCACTACTCCCAGGAAGGGTGGGGATTCTAGCAATATTGAGGTTTGCCGAATACTCCAATCCCATGGGGTAAACGGTGCCCGAAGCATCGCAGAGATTACACAGCGGGACAAGCGGCGTAGGGTAGAGCAAGCACAATTTGCTCGTGTGATGAAATGCGTTAGTGTGGAATAGACGGAGAGAGTGCTTCGTGACTTCTCGTTAGGGATTCCAGTGCGGGGCGATAGGTTCTTCCTTGAGCTTCAGTCCTTCAACTGTTTGAAGGGTTTTCGAACAGCTTCAGCCCGTAGCGATATTCAGTACTATCAAACAGTAGTAAAGAATTTCAAATACCGTCTTCGCGGCACAAGCTTCATGGGACGTTTACGGGTAGTCACGCAAGACGGCTCCAGATGCAGACTTTTTTAATGAACTACCGAAGGTCCCGTTTCGTACTGTTCGAGTTGTAACCAGGCCTCGTGTAATCCGCATGCATGTACCAATTTTCTTTCAGATCAGTAAACCTGCCTTGATCTGACGTGTTTTGGTTTGATTTGATTTGGCAGCCACATTCTTGCAACTCGTGCTCTGCGGCTATTTGTAATCGATACCGTATTTATTCATGTTGCCATGTATACATGCATTTCTTTTGTATCCTGCCCGTTCATGCACTTTCGTTCTAACCCCCCCCCCCCCCGCCTCACCGAACTCGCCAAGCATTCACCTGCTATTGATCCCTATACTCAGGGCGTGCGTTCGAGTTTTCGGCGCACGTTAAAGATCACCAGGTGGTTAAAATTAATTCGGAGCCCTCCATTGCGGCGCGCCTAATCACCTACTGAGCCTCGGCGCGTTATACCTCATATTCAATCAATAGATCCATATACTCAACTGTCTTGTTCCGCAATATTATTTATTCTAGTAACATGTATCTCACCCAGTGTCATATAGCTCTCAGCCTAAATTGATGTTCTTTAATTTATTCATACACCAAAAATCAATACGGTTTGTTGCGAAGTGCTAGAATGTCAATAACTTTCTCGTAACGTGTTTCAAAGTTTGTTTATTTTTTAGCGCTATCGCTTACAGTTTTGGCATAAAGTGTAACATCTTGTTTTGTCTGGGACAAATAACATAAATCATGATGTTACCTAGTACCTGATGTACATAACAGCGTGGGCTTAACAAGGACAACAAAAGTAGAAATAACGACATCTGCGCTGTGCTGCCGTCCCTCCTCCTGCCGTCCTTGTTTATCTTCCCAGTCCAACTTGCTGACGTCATCGTGTTCGGTACTCTTTCTGGTACAAGACAATTCGTTTTTAGTCGGAATAGCTAGAATAGAATCATTTCGTTCATAAATATGTATATATATATATATATATATATATATATATATATATATATATATATATATATATATATATATATATAGCCTGAGAAGATAAAAACTCACAGAGAGCGCGGAAGAAATAAGGCTAGTAGAGACAGAGACAAACGAGAAGGCGTAGAAAATGGAAATAAGTTTACTGACGAAAGGGAGTCCTCTCCCTGAAACGTCAGTAAACTTACTTCCATTTTCTACGTTCGCGTTTGTCTCTGTCTCTACTAACCTTATATATATATATATATATATATATATATATATATATATATATATATATATATATATATATATATATATATATATATATATATATATATATATATATTTTAAGGCCGATGGTAGGCGAAGGCAAACCAGTACGCGCAAACCGCTTTATTCGCAGGCCGAGTTGCAAGGCGGCAAGATGGCGACCGAACCAGGTTACCGATGATGATAGTGCGAGAAGGTAGAAGAATCGGTGATGATGAGTATATACAGAGATGAAGAAGCCGTGGCCGCAACCGCGCGCCAGTGATGATTGCATTCCACTGGGACATTGCAGTCAGCGCTCCGAACTTCCACAAACGAGGCTACCACTGGTCTCACAATATATATATATATATATATATATATGCTGCACGCGACCCAATCACGCTTTTAAACAAATTACCACTATTATTCCGCATGCAACAACGCGCCGGTACAGGGCGGCACGCGCACTCACAGCACCGGCGCTGTGAAATATCGCGCCGGCCGACCACTCGTACCTTCGATCCACCACCACCAAGCAGCGTGCGCGGGAACTTTCCTCCGGTCAGCACGCACAGAGCGTGCGTATACACGCGCGCCCAGCACGGCTCATCAAAGGCCCGCTGAAGCGGCGATATTAGACGCGGCCGCTCCAGGCCGCCATCGAAAGCACTGGAATCGAGGCGGGCATCGATGGCCGGGGTGGAAGCTCGTTTAATTAAACCGCGGGTTAAAATAGTGCCTCGTTAGCGATATATTTACGACGACGCGGCTCATTCGGATTCGTTCGCATACCACGCACTACGCTATGCGAGAGCGGCAGGAAATGGGGCGGCATATATATAAGCGGTAAGGCGGAAGGGGGGAAAAACCAATTAGCGCTAAATACGGCCCTCTCACCCCTTTTTTGGAAGAGCCGGAAACGCAGGAGCTAGCACCGTCAACGATTCCTTCCCGAAATGGACGCGCGAATTCGCTCGGGGCGACGTAAGAACCGATTGTACTACACTGAAACCGCTGCGGTGTGAAACTAATTCCGCCGTGTATCGAAGTCGTTGAAAAGCCTTTTGCCAGAGTAGTTTTCTCTCTCTCTCAGAATCCTTCGCAGTGCAGTGGGAACTGTACTTGACCGTTCGAGGGTCGCCTGCGGTCACGGGAGATGTGCTCACCATCACGCTTGTGACAAAATCTGCTAATCTAAGCGCTGTTTCCGATGCCAAGGTTGCGCTCGCCCTCCAGCGGGTGGTGCGAGAAATTGAGCTGGGGCGGTTGTAACCAGGTCCCGTCGCTGTCATCTCCGTGACGAGCCGCTGATTCAGCAATTGCCAGGCTCGTTTCTGACCGCATTCATTCAACTACGACGATATGACGCCCCCGCACGAGGCCTCGGGTACGAAGAGAATGGATCTCTATAGAAATTCGCAGCGTCCCCTTCGCGTGCTTGTCCAGGTTGCAATTACAGAAAAGCATACGCTCTCAACATGTGTCCCCCCGAGCGGCCGACGACGGGTCTCGATGAAGATCTTGAGAACTGCTGAGCACCTTAATTTACCGGAGACGTTTTTTTTTTTTCTAGATAGTAACATCTTCCCGTACGCAGTGATTACGTCGATGATAAACACTGAGAAAAGATTCTTCCTTTCAATCATGCGCAACCCGCATTTGTACAGCTAGCGTTATTGGCTCGCTTCACCCGTGTGCGGCCAACGTGCTTCTCATGTTTTACTGGCGCTACCGGCTCGTCTGTCTTCAGGGCTAATTGCGCTAAAGTGTTTGTTAGAAACGACACATGGTATTTTATTTTACGACAGGGCGAAAGTTCACGTAGAGAACGGCAGGCGCGATCGTGAGCAGGACTCGGTGATCAGCAGTTGGTACGCGGCAAGCTAACGTAGGTACGAAGCTTTTGATCGCTGGACGGGGTGCCTCGCATGTTCCGAACTGCTCTAGCACGGAATTGCTCCTATTGCTCTCCAGCGTGAAGCGGATACGTACGCGGGCTGCCGCAGTCGTTCTTCGTTAACGGCATCGTATATATTCAAATCCCGCTGTGTTGAACGCGGTTAAACAAATTTGCCTAGAGATAGCTCCGTTTTTGCGCCGAAAGCGCGCAGTGAACGCGTAAATCCGAACACAATCGCACGGCAAGACAAAGCACGGTCGCTGCTCGGCGCAGTAGGCGCGAACGCGCAGCGAACTTCGACACTGCCAGCGCCTCCTGGTGTCCTTTTCGGACGGCGCACTCACTTACTATTTCCCCTTACACCTATGAAACCCCTCACGGCTTCCCTCTCTTTGGAACGAACGAGCGATTAGACGCTTTTATTATGCGCAAGCGCACGAGGCGCTGGCTTGACACTGTCCAAGCTTGAAGGTCATACGGACGCTGCGAGCCGTGCTCTGGGGTTGCGCCTGGAGTAATAGAGCTTTCGCTACTACAATCGAACCGAGGAAAGCGCTGTGACAGGTAATTGGCTTAACCACTGCTCTACCTACTTTTTTTTCCCCTTATTGCATATTGTGCTTCGTAGGGGTTCTAAATGCACGCCACACTGGATGCGGCTTTCGAGGTACACTTACGTCTGCTTGCGTGCTTTGAATTAAAAAAAAATGTCTCCCCCCCCCCTATCCTTCACTGCTACACCGTGTGTGTGTCGCGCTGGTTCCATGAAGGCGCCATAATGCAAAGTCCTAGCTCCTCCACGCGCGGAGTTCGGTATGGTCATCGGACTGGTCACATACTCACACAAGGGCATTGGCCAATGACGATGACAACTTCCATCAGCAATTCACTGCCAATTCGCCAATTTTCACTTGGCTGTTCCGTTAACATACCCGTCCACAAGTCCCAAATACCAGCTCATGGGGATTGGCCAGTGAGGATGATTGCTGCCGGTAGAAGCTCACACATGATTCACCAATTCTCCTTGCCCTAATGTTTTCGCGTTCAGAGTACGTTAGCGGAATTATGAGTAACCATTAGTGATTGTACGGCAATGTGTAATTCGATCTCGACGAAAAATTCAGGTACGCTCGCACTCACGCGGCCATTTACGAACACAAAGTTCAGTTTTAGTATCGTTGTGGTGTCGCGGTTGTCGTCGGCGGCATGATATTCATATGACCTAATGTTGAGCAAGGCCAGAGTGAGGTAGTCGTTTTGGTAGACGTTTTCGGACGCCACTCTGCAAGCGCGACTTATCGTTTCTAGCGAATGCTTTGCACGCCACCCAGCCACAGGAGGCGCGGCCTCTTCCTCGGCCGTGTGAACTATCTGCGGCCAGGCCATGTGGAGCCAGATTATCTACAGCAGCTGAGACTTTGAAGTCGTGGCTCTCGTACGGTACAGAGCGCATGCGCATGACGACACGAGGGCGAACGAATCAGGGGCGTACGCAGTGACGTGTCTTTCTCGTTCCGAGAAAGAGAGAGAGAGTGAACTTTAATTAAGTAAAGATAAATGCTTCAGGGAGGCGTCCTCATTCCACGATGCCTTGAGCTCGGGCCGTGTCGACAGCCCCTTCGACCAGGCGAGCAAGTGTTGCCACGATACGGCGAACGCTGGAGGTATTTTTTTTTTTGTAACCAATGTTGGCCAATTTCCCTAAGTGGGTATGCTTGTCTTGACGAACATGCACTCGAGGCACGCGGCGAACGCTCGAGTTCTTTTTTTTTTGCGGCCAATGTTAGCTAAGTGGGTATGCTTGTCTTGACGAACGTGCGCTCGAAGCACGCTGCGAATGCTCGAGCTTGTTTTGTGTGGCTAATGTTGGCCAATTTCCCTAAGTGGGTATGCTTGTCTTGACGAACATGCACTCGAGGCACGCGGCGAACGCTCGAGTTCTTTTTTTTTTGCGGCCAATGTTAGCTAAGTGGGTATGCTTGTCTTGACGAACGTGCGCTCGAAGCACGCTGCGAATGCTCGAGCTTGTTTTGTGTGGCTAATGTTGGCCAATTTCCCTAAGTGGGTATGCTTGTCTTGACGAACATGCACTCGAGGCACGCGGCGAACGCTCGAGTTCTTTTTTTTTTTGCGGCCAATGTTAGCTAAGTGGGTATGCTTGTCTTGACGAACGTGCGCTCGAAGCACGCTGCGAATGCTCGAGCTTGTTTTGTGTGGCTAATGTTGGCCAATTTCCCTAAGTGGGTATGCTTGTCTTGACGAACATGCGTTTGAGGCACGCGGCGAACGCTCGAGTTCTTTTTTTTTTGCGGCCAATGTTAGCTAAGTGGGTATGCTTGTCTTGACGAACGTGCGCTCGAAGCACGCTGCGAATGCTCGAGCTTGTTTTGTGTGGCTAATGTTGGCCAATTTCCCTAAGTGGGTATGCTTGTCTTGACGAACATGCACTCGAGGCACGCGGCGAACGCTCGAGTTCTTTTTTTTTTGCGGCCAATGTTAGCTAAGTGGGTATGCTTGTCTTGACGAACGTGCGCTCGAAGCACGCTGCGAATGCTCGAGCTTGTTTTGTGTGGCTAATGTTGGCCAATTTCCCTAAGTGGGTATGCTTGTCTTGACGAACATGCGTTTGAGGCACGCGGCGAACGCTCCAGTTTTTTTTTGCGGCCAATGTTAGCTAAGTGGGTATGCTTGACTTGACGAACGTGCGCTCGAAGCAAGCGGCGAAAGCTCGAGCTTTTTTTTGCGACCAATGTTGGCCAATCTCTCTAAGTGGGTATACCTGGCTTGACGAATGTGCGCTAGAGGCGCGCGTACATGAGCGCTCGGCATTCTCTTGCTATTTTTAACTGCGGACACCATACACAAAGAATTTGCGCATCAGCTTCGCTATTAAAAATTCCGCTCAATCGCCACACAAGTAAAAGCTGCTGTCGACGTTCTCTCCCATTCCACACATCAAAAGCACGTCCAGCGAGTCGGCAGCCATGGAGGCGCTGTGAACGCAAAAGCGCTCGTACTTGAGACTGCCGCGAATTGTCAGAAGCTTTCCAGAAGCATACACACTAGGGGCGTCGTCTTTCCCGTGTTCATTACGCCTCAGAATGATCCCTCAGTTTCAAATCTCGTTCATTACACTTGTACGTTTCACTTTAGCCGGGCTAATTAAATACAGGCGGCTCCTCTTCAAACGCACTCTCGCTACATGGTGGCGCTTGCACAGGAATAATTATTTATCGCTAATAACGCAAGCGAGAGATATGCTTACTTCATCTGCATGTCTGATCCGCGTTTGGTGCCAAATTTTTCATCCCAGCATTTTTATTCTCCCGTTTCGGTGAGGAACCGCAGCGAAACGCGCATTCCGAGCTTATTAATGAGGTCCTTATAACCGAGGGTCATTAGCGCGCTGCATCCCGCACTCCACGGCCTTTGAGCTTCGAGTACCGGCCGCCGCCCTCCTTGCCGCCTTGCAAGACTTTGCCGATGCCTGGCTGCTAACGTAATCTACTCGGGCTCAACAGGGAGCGTGCGCTTTTGCTCGAGTGGAGCCAGCCGAAGCACGAGGGAATAATGGTGGCCGTTGCGGTGGACACGTTTGGACCCGAGCGCGTAGTCGCGTCCAGCGCGCGTTAATATGAGCGGCTGGTCCGCTACGGCGATCCCAGAGTTTGGTATTACCATTTCCTCATTAGGCTTTCAAATCACGGCCGCCCGTGGCAGGTATGTCCCTGTGATGGGAAGATTCGGCGGTCCTTAAGGTGCAGTGCTGGCACGCAGACTGTTTCTGGATTGGACGAACCTGGTAGTGTTGCCGGATCACAAAACATTCACTCGTTTTGACAGAAATGACGCTGCGGAGCAAGAAACTGACATTTTGTCTGGGTTAATGAAGACGTTTTTAGGAGGAAATCAGGTATGTGTGGGTGGCGCTTTCAGTGTTGTTCAGCGATGTTTTTACTTTTAAATAAATGAGAAATTTGAACAGCGTTTTTTAATTCGCGGCTCAGTATAACTTTTTCAAGTTGGTTTAATGGCTCTCAAACGTTATGTATTCCTACAAACTACTTAAAACGCAATTACTCCAAAGCCAAAACGAAAACACTTTTGCCGAAATCAAAAGAAAATAACCGAAATGAAAACGTAAAACGATCGGTCGACCAATACAAAACCTTTTTATACAAAACGCAAATCTTTGGTATGCGTTATTGTAGATCGTTGTTCTGCGATTATCTGGTTCTTCAACAACTGTCCGCTCTTGCGAGGAGCGAACCACGCGCGGCCGAGCCATGCCGCGCTGATGGTGAGGTCCTGAGGGAGAGCGAACGACCGCACCTGCGATGTGGCGTGATGCGTGCGACGACGCTGATTGGCTCGCATTGTGGCGCGGCACTTGTGCTGCAGGGAGAGCTGCGCCCGAAGTGCACGTGCGTAAAATTGGCTTTGCCACAATCAATCTAAAAGCGCCAACCGAGGCGCAGTCAACACTTTGTTCCTGGCCACTCCCGCCGAGTAGGGACATGCGAAACTCTTCAAGGGCGTCATCATCGTCGTTGTCGCCTTCATTAGAGCACGCTGATAAGGTTGGCTTTGCCACGAGGCATTTCGGCGTACGCCACCACCGACGGCTGAAGTCAGCCAACACAAGCTTCACTTGAATATATTTAAGCAGTTTTTTTTTTTTTTCAGTCTATATTGATCGGTTGAAACGCGCCTTTGCGTGATATTCCGAAAAGGTAGAAAGAAAACTAGGTCCGGGCCATTTAGTATAAACGGGCACAAAGGTACCCGCCAGAAGAATGCACTGTTTTAACCCAATTTTCAAAGCTAGAGCGAACAGAACAGCAACTCTGATGATCATGGGGAGGAGTAATACTATTTCAAAAGAACTCGCCACGGAGGTTTCGGCAACACGCGTACGGCTGTGTAGTATGCTCTGAGGTGGACCGGTCGATATCTCATTGCATGGGTTTAGAAATAGAGCCACCACTTCATGTTCTTGTAAGCCTTATTGAACCTGTAAAACAGTGGTTATTAGTACAATTAAGTGGTGCAACGGTGGCCGTGATGAAAGGGCGCCAAAAAAATGTTACTTCAGGGTTCCGACGGTTACGTTGAAAAAATATTGATATTTTGGGCAAGTCTTGCTTTAAAATGGTCGGTGCAATAATGAAGCTGTTTAACAAAAACGTGAAGATTTTAATTTATAAGATCATTACGGTGATAAGGCTGAAAACGAGCTATCGCCCTCATCCAGCAAGGGCGGTTGAGGAAATTTGCGAGAGAACCCTGAGTACCACCCTCATTTCCAAGGGGTCTGAAGTGAAGTAGTTAGTGAGACGAGTCCCGAAAATGCGTCAAGGTAGAATAAAATACCTTTGATTGAAAGCACGAGTTCATCTGCTAAAAGACGATTATGGGTGGTGCAGTGAAGGTATATGGTTGTGAAGTTTGGGAAAATGAAGTCGTGTTACATTGTTTGAGGCCCGTCATTCACTACAGCAATGAGGGCGGATTCTTAGAACTTTTGGTGAGAAGGTGAAAAATAAAGTCTAGCTAGGCCGTCTGTTGCACTTCTGTTGAAGTTTTTGTCGAACCTTGTGGCCCCGCCCGTCACTAGTTTATCAGTTTATCAGTTTATTTTCCACAAGTGGATGGTTCCTCGGCTAAAAGCCACTTTTGCAGCTTGACAAAACCCGAGAAACCGGTACACCAGACAACGGTACGCAATCGGTTTGCATGTTACACGGAAACAAGACAAAATATATACCATGACAAAAAGAAAAAAAACGTCGCTTCGTGGTCTATGTTTGCGAAAATAAAAATAATAAATAGTGCAATTCGTTCGTCTTTTGTTGGGTATTGCATATAATATTACACTTGCAATACATATATTTATAGACATATTTACAAATATATTCATATATACCTATACATATCCCATGAAATGTACTCACATCATATATGCACGTGCGGCAACAAGCAAGAGAGAAAAATGAGGAATATATAAACAGCAAATAACGGGAGAGCACAAGATGAAACGAAGATAAAACCCAAATAATATTTCTGTCATAACGAAATTGTGCACAAGATAGTAATACGCTTTTCACGCGTAAGATAGGGATAGTAATTATTCACATTACAATCATCCGTTGTTCAGACTCTTGAAAAAAAATGAAAGATGTCAATCGCAACAAGTAATCATGCCTGTAACAGCACTAAATGATTTCGCAGCTCCTTGCGAGTCATTTCGACTGTGTTTTTGTGCTGATTCAGCAATGTTGGAATGTTATATGATAATGGCTGTAGTTTATAGTTTGTACGAAATAAAGGCACAGCCCACAAAGATGGACTTCGTGTATTAACATTAGTATAGTGACTTTCCATTCCAGCTAATTGTTTTAGAAAGTTTGCAAAAACAGGTGAAGCGTAATACATTGTATCTAATAGCCGGAAGTTGTACATGTTATCAAATCGAACAATATTATATTTAACAAAGGCCTCTTTTGTTGTTTTGCATTCGGTCGATGTTGTCTCTGAGACGAATAATTTTCCCTTGAAGGATAATAAGTCTACTTATGCTGGTTGTGGTTGCTGTCCCCCATACTAGGCTGCAGTTCGTTAAACGTGAACGAAATAAGGCATAATATATCTGTAGTTTTGCCTGCAGTGGGATTAGGGAACGACAACGAAGTAAAACTCCATTTACCTGAGCAACTTTCTTGCATATATAGTCAATATGGGTGTCCCAGCTTAAATTTGATTAAAAGTGAACGCCTAGTATTTTATGTTCATGGACTATTTCAACAAGTTGATTTAATATCAAGATAAATGCTATTTTGTAGACTAACGTTTTTATTTCGCGCACAAAAAATGACAGCCTTATTCTTGCTGAGGTTTATTTTCATATCGTTTGACCGGGCCCATCGTGATAATTTTGAAAGAGCTTCGTTGCAAGTAATAATTATATAATCTAATTTGGGAGCCTCCTGGTCACCCCGGTCGCACGTTCACCTCCCAAGGAGGCTGGTATTGAATATGAGGCAGAGGCTCACCTTCCTCCCGCGTTAGTGTTTTTCTTTCCCGGCGCAGGTTTTCAGCTGGCGCACCTACCGTATTTACTCGATTCTAAGCCGCCCCCCCCCCTCTACTTTCGGGGGGGGGGGGGGGGGGGGGGGGGAATTGGAAAAAAATTTGCATGCGAATCTGAGCACCCCTTTTCTAAGCAACCATCGCAAGGTGGATTTGAGACGCGTGGAAGCGGGCTCGAGTTGGCGTTGTGGCCAAGTAATTGGTATATTGCAAACCAATTCAAAGGGAACGAAGACGACCTGCTAAGGGATACCGAGAGCGGCGGCCCAAACGGCCCAACGGACTCAAATTGTAGTGGAGGTGACTGGGTATCATACGAAATTCGGTGGGTTCACTGTCGGTACCTAGTTTTCGGTTGAATGTTGGCCAAATAAAACATTATTCCTTGCGCACGTTTCGTCGAAATATGACCACGAGAAAGAGCACGAGGGCGGGGGGCAATAATTTAGGTTTCTCGGATATAAGCACCCCGCTCACTTCGGGCATTGCCGTAGCGGAAAAAAGGGGGCGCTTAGAATCGAGTAAATACGGTATCTTCTGTTCCTCGTAGAGCGTCCCATGAAACGCAGGCATCTTGGGCTTAGAATGTGAAGCGCAGAGCGACGTTCACTGCTCTTGCCACATATTGGTAACTGTTTCTTTTCCGTTAAAGAACTCTGTGTGTCCGCCGTGTGAATGTTTCTGGGTGTATTTTGTGGGTCAGTGAGGTATCTACCTATTCGTGGATTTGTTACGTTTCTAGCAGCATTCACGAAGTCCGTTTTCGCACCGGCGGTTTCTTGTCTTGGTAGGCGATGTCTGAATTACCTAAGCTACTGCTTAGTGCTGTTAGATCAGCGTTTTCATCGGTGATTCTGTTTTCCCCTATGCCGCCGTGTCCGCCAACCCGAGGCACTTCTACTGCCCCTTTTTTACCATGGGCTGCCATTACGGACTACATGAAACAATTTCGGACAATGTCTTTGTTTGGCTTGAATGGAAAGCGCTTAAACTTCGACTGGTAAACAAGGACGAGAAAAACTACAACACAGGACGAAGCGCTAACTAACAACTGATTTATTTACGTGGATGAACATATATATACACACGTGCTTGTGTCTTTTTTGTATCTTTTTGTTTTTTGTGTCTCCTTTTCACACAAGCACGTGTGTATATATATGTTCATCCACGTAAATAAATCAGTTGTTAGTTAGCGCTTCGTCCTGTGTTGTAGTTTTTCTCGTCCTTGTTTACCAGTCAAAGTTTAAGCGCTTTCCATTCAAGCTATGCATAACCAACTAGCCCCAACAGATGCCCTGTTAACGTCTTTGTTTGGTTTACCAGACGGCATAGCTGAGCTTGAAGCACGCCTAAATTGACTGCAAATATACCATGAAGTCAAAGGTGTGACGGAAGCCCGTCTGATCGGGATGCATTTAGATAAAGACCAGGACGCCGACCACAAGTTAGTTGAGTTGAAAGGAAATTAACGTTTCGGCTCCCACACGAAATCATTGGTCACAATACAAGGGATTGTTACCAAGGCTTGTGACCAAGGCTTCCGTGTGGGAGCTGAAATTTCCTTTAAACTCAACTAACTTGTGGTCGGCGTCCTTGTCTTTCTTCATCTAAATATACCATATTGTGGCATTTTGGTTCGTGTAATGTGTTGTACTGTGATCGAAATTCCGTGGACTTCGGCTGAGAAAATCCTGCTATTTTTGCTTATTTTCTTCGTGACAGTGAAGTTAGGACCATGCGCAACACATAATACGCCAGGAGCAGGCTTGGAGACATATGTGTAAAAAATCAGCGCATGTTGGCTTATTTTGTATCAAAAGTTCTAAAATCCTTTCCCAGGCCCATTCCTTATGTTCGTCTCTTTGGGGGACATGTCGCGAACAACCGGGAACATATACAAGGGCGCAACGACATTGGTTCCAGCCGTTATATGGGCGTGCTAAGTTTGCTCTTTTCTCTCGTTTACTGCGCACCAGATGAACATCTTGTATTATTTACTCCCTTCACCGCGCGCGAGATGTTATCACGTTTATTGTACGTGGTCTACAAGAACGCACCGTCTGATTAAAGTCGAACCTCGTTATGACGAACACTTATATAACGAATTATCGGATATAGCGAACTAATTGCGAACCTTGGTAGGCCACGCTTCATATTAGTGGCACTTATTCTCTTTATAACGAAACCGAAACCGCGGGAGCCGCGCGATATCGGCTGTAACGAAGAAATATTTGGTTCGCGCGAGGCTCGAAACTCAAAAGCTAGCATAAAGAAAGGCAAATAGAAGACATTGGATGTTAATAGAGCCATTTTTTGTAGCTTGAAGAACTGCAGACGTAGAAAGGCCCTTTCGTGCGTGGACACAGTGGAAAACTTCGTTTAGCTAAGGGCTGTGATAAGCCGCCAGACGAAGACCACATGCTTCTACAAAGAAATAAGAACGCAGGCCTATCTTGGAGAACGAACTTCTTGTTCTTTTGTAATTTCACGCTCCTATGTTCCGGTTCATTTCGTTTGAAATGCCGCTTGGAGTCAGGTAAGGATTACCTCGTTCATATTGGGTTTGACGCCTAGAATAATGCGTTCTTGTATCTAGGATTTTTGCGCGGGCAAGATTGCCAGTTTGTTAGGACCGATTGTTACGTCGACTATTATACAACAAATATCGGTTATCCCGAAGTAATTTTCTGCCCAGATACTACTCCGTAATAACGAGGTTCAACTGTACATAAGCTCATTTGGTTAAGGTGACCCTGTTATTGGAATTCTGCAGTAGTGAACGTACAAACGTATTATTATATATTAAAGTAATAGATAAAAAAAGTAAGCGTCCCGGATGTGCATTCAGAATATTCCTCGTGAATCCGGCACCATCATAATCCATTGATGCCACCAAGGGGTAAGCTCCCCGAACACTCATAGCCAGCCTCCCACCGTTATTATCATCTGTGGACAACCATCATCATCGTGCGCTCGGTCACCTCAGAACGTTCGGAGTGGGCAATCTAATAAACGCGGTCCCCAGGAACAACCCGTCTCTCTCAATATTATAATTATTCGTTACGCAGTCATAAAATATTTTGACAAGGATAAGGCTGTGAGCGAATATTCCCGATAAGAAATTAAGCAAGGCCCACTGCGGCAAGTACACAAAAAGAACAACCGCAGAAAGACGAGGTGTGCCAGTAAATGCGGCGCACCCAGCGTAAAGAGCCTCCGGGCAAATAGACTATACATTTACCATCGCACGCTAGTAAAGCTCAAGAGAAACTGCCATGGCGGCCTCAGAAAAGCAGCCGCTCTGTAGCCAGCGCTATAAACTTCGGTCGACCCTCTGAAAGATTCAAGTCCCGAGTCACGTCAGCGGTACGTGGCAACGTCGGAAATTGCACGTTCCGTGTCGTCGGCGCTCTCCGCTCAAGCAAATGTACCACCGCTCGTCCGTCTCGTGCATGCATCATTCACCCGTCGTGTGCGGGCGAACGCGCCGCTCCTTGCGTTCATTTACAATGCAGGGATGCGGGCCCGCGACTCCGTACACGAGGCCTTTCTTAGCTCTCTGCCCCGCGGGTTCGACACATGTACTCTACTAGGATCGTCGTCTCCTTCAGGCATATCTAGCACACCTGCGGGCTGGGGGTTAAGGCAGGAGAGAAAATAACATCCCGGTCTTTAGACTACGTTATTCATTGACGCGTAACTGAGAAACTGGAGCATAAAACCTCGCTCCGTGTTCGCTTTTATCGACCTGGGTTTGAGCCGGTACCTCCGATGTAATCATACATTTGTCACGCGGGCGAGACTGTTTTATGAGCTCGCGTTCGCGTGCATCCTCGTTGGCGGGACCTGACGTTTGGGTCCTGAGAGTTAATTTCTGAAAGTTTCATTGCATGTTCCCGAACGGCCGTAGTTCGAGGTCATTGCTGAAACATTCAGACGCGAAGCTCCATCTTGTTAGGTTTGTTGTTAGCTTGACTATATGCCTAAACAATAAGTGACCCGAAGGATTACTGAGTTATTCACCGGAAAGAGCTAAAGCCTGCTACATAAATATATTGAATTCACTAAGCGATGTTCCCTTTCGAAGCCAACTACCCGTGAGCGAACGGGGCCACGTGCTTAATTCCGCCCTATTACTTAGCCAGAGGTAATATTACGAGCTCTAAAGCTCTTTGTTTCCAACTGAAGGGCACGCCATCTAAATTTGAGCACATAATCTGCCTGGCCTGGTATATCACTCCCTCGATGTTTTTTTTATCTTATCTCAAGTAACCAAAGCATGCATGACGAGTTTATGATTAAAATTTCAGTCGATACGTCCAAATTTTCGTGGAAGTGTAGGGTTTGCACGCTCATAATCTATGCACTACGATGATGATCCGATAACACTTTAGATCACCGCTATTTACTTTTTTTTGCAAACTCTGAATTTTGCAATCACGGTCGAGATCACTGGGTTGCCTCAGGTTTTTTCATCTCTCCTGATGATCGCAGTTCAGCTCTCAGGCCTTCTGGCATTTAAGGGGAGGCGTCAGGTACTTTGCGCATTGTTTTTCCTCAATCTAATCAGTGCATCCTGTCAAATCACCCTGACAAATCTCTAACCGACCACTTTAATTTTCATTTGGGGCGTAAGAGGATGGTAACTGCATTGGCAAATTCCTCGATTGCAAACCCGCTTCGAAAAAAAACTCCCCCCACCTCCCCGAAGGGGATCGTGCGGAAATGCGAATGCATTGGGTGCACCGATGAGTGCGCTGCGGCAAGCAGTAACGGAGAGAGGCGTGCGCTCCACTGCATTTATATACATTTTCCGAGCGCAGCGAGCGGAGAGAGGGTACGCGGAGAGGAGAGAGAGACCCGCGCAACACGCCCGCCCCGCGCGCGAGCTCTCTCTCCCGCCGAGCTCCGCGATGCGAGCGCCCTCACACGCCCGAGCACGCTCCTCCTCTCCACTCACTATCCGCTACTCCGCCCGAGCTCCGCGATGCGAGCGTCCTCACACGCCCGAGCGCACTCCTCCTCTCCCCTTGCCCTCCGCTACTCCCGCCCGAGCTACCACCTACTCCGGTTGCTAGGCGCGCCACAGCTGTTGCTAGGGGCGAGGAGGAGAGCGGAGAGATGCACGACAACCCCCGCCTAAGAAATGCATTCGCATTTAAAAAGACTGTAGCGGCGCGGGTCCGCCGCGCCGAGACGACGACGACGACGACGAAGGCAGAACTACGAGGCGCGCGCTCACGTGCGCTCGCGCTGGAGGAATGCAGGCGCACGCCGACGGAGCACGACAACCCCCGACTAAGAAATGCATTCGCATTTAAAAAAAAAACCTATCCCGTCTTTTGCACAGGTCATAGTCGCAGGCAAGTAGTAACAACCCGTGCTTCCGGTTTCTAGGCTTATATAATCATCATCATCATCATGCTGCCGACGTCAAATGCAGGGCAAAGGTTTTTCCCGTAGATCTCCAATTATCCCGTTCCAGTGCTAATTTAACTGTGACCAATTTATCCCCGCAAACTTCTTGATTTCATCTGCCCTTCTAACTTTCTGCTGCCCCCTGCCACGCTTGCCTTCCCTAGGGATTCACTCTGTTACCCTTAATGACCAACGGCTATTTTGCCTTCGCATTAGATGCCCTACCCACGCCCAATTCACCCTCTTAATTTCTACTACTATGTCCTTAACACGCGTTTGTTCCCTGACCCACTCCACTCTCTTCCTGTCCCTTAATGTTACACCTGTCATCTTTCGTTTCATTTCTCGCTGAGTCGTCCTGAATTTAAGTTGAACCCTCTTAGTGAGCCTCCAAGTTTCTGCCCCGTAGGTGCGTACCGGTAAGATGCAGCTGTCATGCACTTTCTTCTTCAGTAACAATGGTAAGCTGGCATTCATTAGCTGACAAGCCAGCCGAATGTACTCTACCTCATTCTTATCCTTCTATTTATCTCTGCACCATGGTTGGTATCCGGAAGTCACTGCTTGGCCTAAGTAGATATATCAGCTCTTCCACTGCCTCGTCACCTATCTCAAACAGGTGTGCTCTCCCAAGGCCATTAAGCATTGAGGTCTGATATAATGAACAGCTTTCTGCGACTTCGAACATTGCAAATACAGTATTTGTGCATTATGCAGTTCCGAACGCGAGTCAGTTTTTTCTCAGTCGCCAGTCGTCAGATAATAAACGCCCTCTACAGAGCTACAACCCGCAGTCCTGGACGACGGAGCATCGACGCTGAAGGCTGCAGTAATGCTGATTAGGCGCGAATCTCCGGTGAGCGGAATTCTTGCACTGCGGCACCGAAATTTACACACTGTGCCTCTTTCCCCCTTTCCCCCCTTCGCCAACTTCCCCCTCACCCCTCCACCCCGGAATGTTCTCATAAAAGAGAAAACGCATCCACAACGCCCTTAAGCAAGTTAGCATTCACGCGACGAACCGTCCCACCCGACAAGCAAAGTGCTGTAAGCCGCTTAACGGAAAGCGTCGCCGCCACATGTCTTCCATTCCGTCCACACAGCAGCCCCCCGGGTAATGATAAACAACGCCGCCGAAGAAAACAAAAAAGCGAGGTCGACAGTAGGCCGCGGCGATATGGCGGAAACGGTGCAACGTGGACGTGCAAGATAGGCGGGAATTAGTTAATTACGGTCGCCCACTTACCGCCGAAGGGACACGCCGGTCACGCGCAACGTCAACGCCGCCGGACCTCCCGAGGGAGGATCGAGTCACTAGGCACGGTAAGGGTGGTGTTATATGTATTAGTTGTATTACGCTTATCAGCACACGTATGCAAGCGTGCAGGTTTATAACGTTTATCTACAAATGATCTCTCGGCCCAGCCACTGTGCAGGAGTGCAGCTGCGTACAGGAAAAAAAGTGTGGGAATAAAGATATGAAAGGCGCAGAACGATTATCAACTACGTATACCGCCTTGCGCGAAATTAGCTCACGTACTCTGCGGGCATGAAGTACTCGTCGAGATTTTCAATATTCGCTACCCGGAGCACTCAAATGCCCTCGTACGTGAAGCACGCTCCCAAAGCAAGTTTTTTTTTCAAACAATTTAATTATTATTTTCTATTAAGAATCCGGATTCTAGCAAAAAAAAAGGGTTAAACAACACAGCTTCCCATAACTATAGGATTTTCAAGAAACAGCCTTATGATTTCACAACAGGAAAAATAAAGAGTTATATACAGGAATTAATGACGATATGAAGATTACAAGCTCTAACAAACACGTGCGCATTTCTATGGTTGAAAAGGTGCGATTTTTGCGTGGTTGAAAACGACGCCAGAGCCAACAAGTATAGGACGTGTTTGCTGGAAAACAACTGTCAAATCATCGGTCTTCTTGTCAGCGCCAAAGAGGTACACGAAGACATTGGACAGTGACACTGCGCAAGATGTCTCGGTCGTCATCTGGTTTTCATTCAAGTGCAAAATACTTAAGCACTTGCTGCCACAGATGTCCACCTATAACTAAAGCAACTGCAAAATCCGAGCTTCGGCCCAAATTGAAGCTCGAAAAAGCGAGACGTTTTCTAACAGAAAAATGCAAATAGTAAAAAATAGCGTTGCAGCACTTGTATGTCAGCACAGCGCTGTGGTTTGGACATTCTTGTGTTCAGCCGTTGTCGTTCTTCGCGTGTCAACTTTCTCAGGCTTACACCATCGCAAATTGTATGCAGTTCTTTGGATTTTCGAGGATACCTGGCGCCCTCTTTTGCAGGCATAAGCTGGCCGCAAAACGAACTGCCTTGTGTCCTCCTGTCCAGAGAAAGGCGTATCATCAACTGATGGCACACCATCCCAATGCGGCCGAAGCGAGGAGACACCGAAATCAATGAGACAAGACACAAAGACGCAGCTATTTCCCCTCCCGACCTATTCACGACAGGCGGCGCGGTTAATGTTGTCTGATTTTACCCGCTAACTAGCACATCGTTTCAGCATGGTATTTTAAACACTTCGAGTTTTACTTATCACCCTCGAAAATTAATTTGGCAGCTTTGTTCAGCATATACGATGTTAGCTACAGGGCAGTGCACCGACTCTGCTGCGCCAATATGCTTGCCGGAGTTACAGCGTCGCCAGAAATGGGGCTGTGATTCAGCAAGCTCACACCCGACTGCTGGGATTTTTTTGCTTGTAACTGCCCACCATTCAGTTCAATTCAGAAGCTACGAAAACCTATAGCTTCTGGATGAGTAGCATAAGGTCGTTTAAAACTAATACGACGCCCGAGGTTTCTCTCCACACCAAATATAAATAGAAATTCCCCGGAATTAAACGTGCGGGGAATGGCATATTTCTGGACATGCCGCACAAGAGGGCGATATCACAGCCCCGAGATATTCCGAGGCCTCCTGCTATGTTCCTTGCTTTTAAGGTGCTTCATATCAGCGAGGTCACGCTTGCGCGAGCACAAGGTACAACTCCGGTAGCCGCATACCGCCTTCAGAAGAAGACTGACGTCACCGGTACGTGCTGAAATTGCGGACTGCACCTGCCAGGGCTTTCCCTTCGAAATTCGCGTTGCTCAAGCGAACCCCTGGCTGCTAGTTAATGAAGTCGTAAGATTCAAACTATGGTTTGTGGCTCATAAGGTACAGCTGTACGATGAAGAACGCATGGTGGAGGGCTATGTACGGATTAAATTACCCGCCCCCCTCCCCCACCGGTTTTTCCCCCCCAACTTGGTTGTAGTTGTACCGATAGTACAGTCTGTTTAAACGATCCGAGTAGCGCAGGTTAGATATTGAAATTTCAATCAAATAGATTGAACCCGATCTCACGCAGTACAACCGGCCCACATGCGAGTCGCCGAGACCGAAACTGACGCGGTGAAGGAAATCCGAGGCAAGCATTTGCGGGAGTCACGTCTCTCGGCCTGCCGGTCGTGTACTGAACCAAGAAGCAAGCCCTTCAATGCCGGGGGCTGCCGTGTCCCAGTCGTCTTGTCTAGCGTTCAGAGCACGTAGACCTCGCTGGAGGCCGCTGCACCACGCCACGTGCGTTCCTCCGCATCGTCGCACTCCCCGGAGGCCCGGTGTAACACCCCTCAAATGGCAGGCCCTGAATCCTTTATCCCTGGCTTTCTCTGGCTCACCGCTTCACAGCGCCGATAGACTTTCTTGGGCAACCTAAACACGAAAATTGTGGTCAGTAGGTGTGTCTGTCGGTCGGTCTAGACGTCAATTTGTCCATCTGTCTATCTGCATGTCCGTCCATTTATTCGTCTGTCTGTCTGTCTGTCTGTCTGTCTGTCTGTCTGTCTGTCTGTCTGTCTGTCTGTCTGTCTGTCTGTCTGTCTGTCTGTCTGTCTGTCTGTCTGTCTGTCTGTCTGTCTGTGCGTCACTCGATTCAACCGCGCAGCCAAAGCTTAGAGAATGCTTGAACATGAAGTATATGTAGGCAAAACCGTTTCAAACTACTAAAGTTGCTGCCGTGGCTCACACATTATTCAGTGCGAAGGCATATTTCAGACAAAATGTAAGCACATAACCGGTAGTGCTAGCGTTCTCTTAATTAGAGATACACGTTTGGCTGGTGTTCAAGGCAGGCGAAAAAAGAAAGTCAGTAAGAGATGCGTCTAATAGCGGAGAGATAATTAAGCGAACACTAGAACAAGCGCTGTACGTACGAGCGCCTCCAAGCACAAGAGAAACAAAAGGTCCCAACAGATGGCGGGCAAGCTGTGCGAATGCGCCATGGCGGGAGAATTGAATTGAATTGAGAAAGCGACCTTTGCATGCATCATGGGAGGAGGGAGAAGGAAGGGAAGGGCGTGGGGAATGGGGAGGGTAAAGAGGGAAGGGTGCTACGTGGTGGCAGAGGTGGCCTAAGAATATCTTTTTACGACAACATTTGCAGCGAAGCAAACGGATAAGCCGCAACGAATACCGGTTTGTCCCTTCGTGATTTTAGCATTTCCCTTATCAAGAAGTTTGCGTCGCCCTCGCCAATCCTCTAGTTTTCAAACAATGACGTCTTCAACCAGAAGTCGAGGGATAGCGAAGGTGCTGTATTTTTTTTCTTCTGTAGCCATTCCCTCCATGTATCGCTGCGGCGGCTCAGTGGCTAAGGCGTTGCGCTGCTGAGCACAAGGAGTTCGGTGCCCCGCCGCGGCGGCCGCTTTTCTGGTGGAGGCGAAAAGCAAGAACGACCGTGTGTATGTCATTTCGGCGCACGTTAAAGATCCCCAGGTGGTTGAAATCAATCCGGAGCCCTCCACTACGGCGCGCCTCATCGCCTGTGAAGCGTCGGCGCGTTCAACCCCCCAAAAAATCAATCATTCTCTCCATGCCCATGTTTATATGAAAAGTACGACCATTGTATAGCGTCATGCGGTCAATGGGCAGCATTTCGTTGCAAAGACGCAGCAAGTACCCCTTCTACGACTATATTGGGAAAATATAACAACCTTACGGATTATCCTGCACGCGCAAAAGATAGTGGTGCAATAAATGCATGTCAACTTTTCTTATTGACAGCTGCTGTGACGGACTTGAACCTAAACTGATGTACGTGATGCCGCTGGGCGAGAGAATACCTGTCTATCGGAAGTTTTGTTTTGTATCGTTTCGTTTTTCTTTTTTCATAATAATGCTCGCATGCTCATCAATTACGGCGGGATTCACGGAACGAGTCATAGGAGTAGCTCGATGGTTGATGGCCCGTGGATAGTAACTCCGGCTTCATTTTGCCGGACACTACCCCTACCGTCAGTCAGACGCAATCTAACTACCCGAATCATGCGAGTTTTTTTTTTCTTTTTTCGTGCGTTCTCGGAAGCTTTCGCGGCAGCTGCGCAGGCAATGCTGGCGACACTGCCACAGGCAATCGGGCGGAGCGAACTAATTACGCGTGGTCAATACCGTCGTCTGTCACGAGCCCGGCGGCCTCGGCCGACATCTGGCGCATCTCACCGCTTGTGGGAGGCTGTCCCAAGCGGGGAAGCCTGACTAATGCATCCGTCGCCGGCGCTATCACGGCGAAACCATCGGCCGCGCCGCTGGCGCATGCCGCTCTATATAACGTCTGTGTGGGCGGCAATTCTTGTGGGAGCACTTGAAACGAAATTGGCGCTAAGTCACCGGATTGCCGGAATATCAGCCGACCTTTAACTATAAGCTATGTTTCAAAGCTTTCAAGGAAGAGAAAATAATGAATTGGATCCGGATATTGCTGACGGTTTTTCAGTTCATATATTTTCGGGGCGAAGCTCCTCTTGCTCGGGCCCTGTCCCGTCCCTCGTTGCTGCTGTATACGGCACGGCACATTAATGATGATTGGGGCAGGATCCCCCTAGGGATTGCCCAACCAAAGATTGGCCGCAGAGGACAAAACGTTCAACGCGTTAGTTGCTACCCAACAAGGAGAAGAGGCAGAAGAAGAGGTTGCCGTTCGTCGCCTGCGAGCTCAAGACACGTACCGGGGATACGCGACACAAGACGCTCTGTCGAAGGCGACGGCCAAGGGGGCTAAAATGTCACACACCGAATTCGCCAACTTACCCATGGAGATTCTCATGGTCCCAAACGAGCCCTACATAACCACCACAGACATGGACGTCGTCGACGGGCTTGTCAACGGAGCGGTGGAAAGTTGACGTGTCGAGTCTTTATATGATGTGCGGGCGAATGTATCACGGTTTTACCGATAAGCATCTTAGCTTCGCCCCTCTCATCATCATTCACTTCGTGGAGATGGCGGGAGTTTTTTAATTGCTCTTATTTGTGCGTGTTGCAGAGCTGAAAGTATGAGAAAGGTGCCATTATCTTGTAATCTTAAAAGGGACTCTTTGCCAGAGCTGTGCAAGAAGTTCAGTACAGCTAATGTTCCCGTGGATTACATTAAAAACGACTGCAGCGTCAGCTAAGTCGCGCCTATAGCCAATACTAAACAATACTAAACAATAATAAGTAATACAAGGCAATACTAAACCGCAGTACAGTACTATAGACCCGACCACGGAGGTCTTGAGTCAGAAAGGTGAGGCTCGCGAGGGAAGCAATATCTAAGGATCCACAACTTATCAATAGATGCGATGTTAAGTTTTTATGTATCATTAACGACGCATATTCCACAACAAGGCCACATACAGTCGAGTAAAATTTAATACAGGACACAGAAAACAGAACAAATTTCCTGGGCATCCTGCAAGCTGCGCCCAAGTGCTCACTACTCACTGTTTAGTAGATCTAACACGGGAGTAGGAGGTGCAACTTCTCATCAAATGGCACACCTAGAGGAGAGGTCATCGAAACTCACGACAAAGTGGAATCTTGAGCAGTAGGCTGGAAAAGCACGAAGTCAGTCGTAGGCATGTATGACACTAATTTTCGCCCCATTGACTACCGGCTTGTTCACCTTGCGTTATTCACTGAATACGTCGGCGTTCTTTGTCAGGTTGGGAGTGCCCCCTCTACATCCCAGCTAGGCTTCGTGCCCTGGCCACCATAAAACGGGGACCCCGGCCTTCTCTCCGGACATGGGCCTGTCCGCATCCCAAGCCCCCGGATCGAGCCACCGAGATCTGGCGAGCACTCCTTTTGTTCCTTCAAGACCCGGCAGCGCCATTAGTTGGTGATCGGCTCCGCGACAGCCACAAGATTCAAGCGGCCCCCACTTAGCTGCCTCCTAAACGCCGGTAATAAAATGGAGGCAGCCCTATCCTTTCCCTCTGCTATAACACCGTCTTCCTTTCCGCCGCAGTGCCTTCGGCACGTTGTAATGTGAAATAAACGTGGTTTCCTTCATTCATTGTCAGACCTGCCAAGGCATAAAATTTTCCTGAAAAAATTGATGTCATCCGCTTGAAGTAAAAAAAAAAGCCCTATAGCGGCTCGATCATCATTAAAATATAAAGAGAACAGCACAGGACCGAGAACAGATCCCTACGGCACGCCACTTGGGGCACAGTTCGAGCTGTAGAGCCTACCTTCTGTTCTACAGATTTAGAAACAGCGCGGTTTCTCTCCATCTTGCGGGAGGGCGCTGCGATCGCCGGAGCGAGCGAACGCACTTCACGTCGGCTCCGTCTATTATGACAATTATCGCAGTGTTAATTGCCAATCTCCTAAGTATCGTTGTCACCGTTCGACGCAGTATCACCCCGGGTACCGTTTGATACCACCATCGCTCAGGTGAAGTGCGAATTTCCTGGTTTACAAGCATTCGACTGTATCCCGGCGTGGCCGCCTCGCTAAGCCTAACCGAGGCCTAGCTCGAGTACGGCCCCTCGGCGAGCCGGGGACGGCCGCCAGGCCTCGTCCGCGAACGAGATGACCACCAACATGGAGCCAGCCGTCATGGACACCGGAAGCATCCCAACCGACAACGACGGACCTCAAACCTCCAATTTGCAAGTCGACTACAACACGGGGCGCACGGCTATCGTCGTCCGTGGGACCGAGCTTCAACCGACGGACACGGAGGGCTGGCAAGCCGCCAGCAGACGACTACGACAACGAGCTATCTCCACCAACAACGGTGAGCCAATATACACCCGCGAGGAGCCTGTTATGAACCACGCCGCGTATGCGAAGAGAGTAACAGCACGAATTAACAAGGCGGCCCGCATGCCCCGTTCGCTACCGAGAGACGACAACAAGATCGTGCTACGCCCACGAGGCGGACTCAACGTCGCTCGCACTGAGGCGTCCACAATTATGGCGGCTGTGTTCGCAGCAGCAGGGACAACGCTGCAGGAATCCAAAGAAGACACAATCTGCACCAACGCGGCTCAGAATATTATCGTGGTAAGCACCCCCGATGAGGACAGGACCAAACGATACACGGGCACACGTCGCCTCTGCATAAGTGGTCGAGAATACGAAGTGAGTGCCTACCTATCGGCCCCAAATGGGACGGCAAAGGGAATCATCCGTGGCATCGCAACGACAGACACGCACGAAGACTTGCAAACAAACATTGTCAACGCGGCTAACCCACTAGCTCTAGAAGCGCATCGAATCGGCACGTCAACTACCATCATTGTCGTGTTCGAGGGAACGAAAGTACCAAATTACATCAAGTATGGCGCAATTCTAGTCAAATGCAGCCTTTACCGCCAGCACTACGAGGTATGCCGGTGTTGCGGCAAAGTGGGACACCGCACAGACGTATGCCCTTTCCCGGACGTCAAAGTATGCTATGCATGCAACGCACCAAACCCGGGCCCTGACCATGAAAAGGGGTGCACGCCACGCTGCAAGCTTTGTAACGGCCCCCATCCCACAGGAGCGGCGGGGTGCAAGAACCGCTACAAGGTTCCATACGTCGTCACGCGTCGTCGATGGGAGCGAAAGCACGTGGAGCAGCAACAGCGGCCATCAGGCCTAGTGGAATTCCCGCAGCTGCAACCACGAGCGCACGAGCAGGCGCACGCGCAGGTGCCAGCTGCGGGCAGACGCAGCCGCTCACGTCATCGCAGTAGCAGCCGCCGACGCTCCGCCAGCCGCCGCCGCAGCGCTAGTCGGAAAGGTCAAGCGGCGCGCTCAAAAGAGCGAGTGGCGTGGGCCGACGTGGTCAAGCCGCCTGCTTCCAAGCAAGCGCCAGCAAAGTCTCCGCCAAGCCCAGAGATGATCGCCCTCCGAACCGAGAACGATCGGTTAAAGCACCGAATCGCCGAGCAAGATGCCCGCATTGCCGAGATGACCGAGAAGCTGGATCGCCTACTCGCCCTTCAGCAACAATCATCAACGCCTTCCCAAGACACATCCATCGAAGAAATGGCCGACGAAGAATCGGCGGCAGATGAACCTGAACCTCAGGCCAAGAGACGAGCCACTGACGCACCCAAGGACAGCAAATTGAGAGCAACCTTTCGACGCCTCGAAGAGCGCTTTAACAGACATGAAGAGCGCTTCAATCGACACGAAGAAGCCTTCAAACGACATGCCGAAACAACCAACAAGCGCCTAGCAGCACTCGAAGCCACCACGGCGAATATCAACACACGTCTTACAGCGCTCGAGCAGACGTGTCAAGCTATGCAGAACAGCATGCAAGCGATACAAGAGACACTCATTCAGATTCAAGTAGCCATCTCCCGACCCGGCCCCGGTCCGCACTACCCGCAACCCGACCAACGCCCAACATGGCCAGAGCAACACTAGACTCCAATCAAGACCTAGTAGTCTGGCAATGGAACTCAAACGGATTCCAACGCAGGCGAGCAGCCCTACAGCAATACATCAGACAACTCCCACGATCACCAGATGTTATTCTACTCCAAGAAACGCATAGTGAGACCCCTCCGAATCTACCAGGATACCGCTCCCACGCCAGCCCACCCAGCGCTCGTGCAGTCGGTAAAGGGGCTGGCCAGGGGGTTTGTACTCTGGTGAGGAAAGGAATCGCTTACCTCGAACACACACTTCTGAAGAACAGCGCTATCGAATGCTGCGCAGTGGAACTCATCACCGGCCGGAAAAAGAAGAAGAGTACCTTCGTAGTTAACGTATATAGCAACCCCAAGCATTTCCAGCAGAAGTTTCGGACCCTAATACACAAGACAAGCGAACTAGCCCAAGACAACACAACGTTGCTCTGTGGTGACTTCAATGCGTTCCACACGGACTGGGGCTACCCCAAGACGAACGTAAAAGGACGCAGCCTGCTTGAGGACGCCACAGACGCTGATTACCATCTGCTCAACGACCCCACGGCACATACCCGCATCGGCTCGTCGACACAACGAGACACCAACCCCGATCTCACTTTCTGCAAATCGACTCGCAGCGGTGCCGGGATACGCTGGCGCAATACCGGGGAGACGCTTGGCAGCGACCATTGCATCATAGAAGTTACCGTGCCGCTACAGTCCACAGCGCAAACACTTGACCCCAAAACACAACGCATAACAGACTGGATCGCCTATCGCAGGGCACTGGAAAGCATCCCAGAACATGTGGACGACATCGAGAAATGGACGCAAGCCCTTAACGAAGCGGCCCAAGCAGCCACCACCGACGTTGAGCTCGACGACTCCACCCCACAAGCTGACAGTCGACTCGCACACTTACTCGTGGCAAAGAAATCCCTACAGAACAGATGGAAAACACAACGACACAACCGGAAGCTCCGCAAGAGAATTGCAATACTCAACCGAGAAATCGAGAAGCACTGTGCAGTCCTCTGTCGTCAGCAGTGGCACGCGGTATGTCAAGAAGCCGATGGACAGATGCATAAGAGTCGCACCTGGCACCTCCTACGACACTTGCTAGATGAGAACAAAGCTAAAGGAACGCAGCGCCACGGACTTGCCCGTACCCTACATCGGGCTCAGCAAGAGCTCGGCGAACCTGAAGTCTGCCGACGTCTGAACGCTAGATACCTGCCATCTACCCCCCCTGAGCCTCTCCCAGATTACACGGGAGCAGACAACGCTCTCCTCGACAGAGACATTGAAGAGTGGGAAGTCAGGGCAGTATTACAAACAATCAACTGTAGATCGGCAGCAGGACCCGACAGGACGTCGAACAAAGCTCTCCGCAACCTAAATGATGCGGCCGTCTCCGCTCTCACACGTTTCTACAACGAGTGCTGGCGTGGCGGTCGACTACCAAAACGCTGGAAGGAGGCGAAAACAGTCCTAATACCTAAACCTGGGAAGCCTCCTCACATAGACAATCTGCGCCCCATATCACTCACATCCTGCATGGGCAAAGTCCTTGAGCATGTACTGCTCAACCGGTGGCAGCTATACTTGGAAAGCGAAGAGCTATACCCGGACACGATTCTCGGCTTCCGGGCGAAATTAGGAACTCAGGATGCCATGCTGTTACTCAAACACGAAGTCGTCGACCAGCCGACTCGCACCCTCGACAACAGAGCGGTTCTGGGCCTGGACCTTCAAAGCGCCTTTGATCGAGTCCGTCATTCAGCCATCCTAGAGCAGATATCCCGCCTCAACATGGGACGGCGTACCTTCTCGTACGTCAAAGACTTCTTGTCCGACCGAACCACAACTATCCATGCCGGGGATATACAGCTCCCCTCAAAATCACTGGGCAGCATTGGGACACCGCAGGGGTCGGTGATCTCCCCCATGCTATTCAACCTAGTAATGATTGATGTGGCTAACCATCTTGCTAGCCTCCCCGACGTCAGGCACACCATCTACGCCGACGATATCACCCTATGGGTGACGGGAGGCAGCGACGGCCACATTGAAGCTACATTACAACAAGCGATTGACGTTATCGAGGACCGGCTTCAGAGCACTGGCCTAATATGCTCCCCGACCAAGTCTGAGCTTCTAATCCTACCTCCTCACGAGCGCCGGACCCGTACCTCCACGGCTGCAAACATCACCCTTAGAACAAGAGACGGAACCACAATCCCACACGTAAAGACCCTGCGTGTACTAGGCCTCCACCTAGATGCGCTCAGACAGAACGGCCTCGCCATCAGCAAGTTGGAAACCAAAGTCGCCGCAGCCACCAGACTTATAAGGAGGGTGTCCACGCGCCATGCAGGCATGAGGGAGGCTAGCCTTCTCAGATTAATACAATCGTTTGCAATCAGTCACATTGCCTATGTGGCAGCCTTTCACAATTGGAAGGCCGTCGAGCGCCAAAAGCTCAACATCATCATCCGCAAGGCATACAAGGCGGCACTCGGCCTCTACCTACACACCAACACAGACAAGCTCCTCGAACTGGGCGTTCATAACACCCTGGACGAAATAGCCGAAGCCCAGCGCATGGCACAGTTCACGAGACTGTCACAGACCCGCACTGGACGCTACATCTTGCAGCGCATTGGCTACCACAGACAAGAATCACAGGACAACAACGTCCCGTTATCCCTGCCACAGAGCCTACTGCGCAGCCTCCACGTGCCTCCGGTTCCCCGACATATGCACCCGGAGCATAATCAAGAACGCCGACTCGCCAGGGCGAAGGCGCTTACCGCTACACACGCTGCAGACACCGGCGCTTACTACGTTGACGCCGCGAAGTATCCCAACCGACCTAATACCTACGCCGCGGTAGTGATAGCAGCCGCGTCAGGAGAGACGTACACTGCAGGAAGTTTTACAGCCCGAGACGCCCACCACGCAGAAGAGCTAGCCATCGCGCTAGCCATCACGAACCCAAAGTGCACTACAGTGCTTAGTGACTCAAGACCCGCAATACTGAGCTATGCCACGAACCATGTGTCCCCCGGTGCAGTGAGGGTGTGCGGTGCCCTACCCCCCCGGACGATGCCAATAACTCTACGGTGGTTCCCAGCGCATGTGGGCCCCCTGGGTCTCCGCGAAGGGCATGACAACAGGAACGAGGAGGCCGACCGGGCAGCGCTCGCGCTCACCGGCCGCGGCGCGCTTGATAGTCCGGCCTCCTCCCCTAAGTCGACCCAGCCTGTGGAGACGGAGCCACTCATCACATACGGGGACATCCTCGAGTGGTACCGCATTAATCGCCGGACTCTCCCGCCACCTCACCCAAAATTGACAAGAGAAGAATCAGTGACATTTAGACAGCTACAAACGAACTCGCTATTAACCCCGGTGTTAGCCAAGCACATGTGCCCTGAAGTGTATGTAAGTGATAACTGTGTATTGTGTAAGAAGGAGAGAGCCACTGCGGCTCATATCCTATGGAACTGCGAAGTGAATCCAAGCAAGGCCAACGCAGCCACAGTGATCCCGCCGCAATTTATGGACGCGGCGAGAAGCAAGGACTACAACATCCAATTTCTGGCCGTCCAGCAGGTGTTGGCTGCCCTCGAACGCCAGCGACCCGAACGTGCTACCTCCTTCGGAGGTTCAGCATGAAGAGGTAGCAGGCGACGTGCGGCAGACCGACGCGACGTTTAGGCCACGTCTCATCTGCAGGTCTCAATAAAGTTGTTTCCTCCTCCTCCTCCTCTCCATCTTGCTGCTTTTCTACAGATGTCGACATTCCCAGCAGTTCACTTCATCTGATGAGTTGGCGCACGGATACTATCTCACTCCCATTCACTCCAACACAACTGTTTCGCGTATTTCTTCCTTCGGAATTCAGGACGGAACTAATTTTTCTGTGGTGTTGGAAGGCCGATTGCTTTGCACTTTTATGATATGCTGTTTGGCAGTTTACATTGTACACAGTCTATCCTAGTGACTCCAGGTTTTCGATTTGGTTACGTTTTCCATGTTAGGAATTGTCCTTCTCCCTTCTGGAAATTTTTGCGCAGTTGTTGACGTCCTCAATGACCTGTAAAGTAAAATTATGTGTTTGGACGCACCACGTCAGTTTGGCTTGTTTTCGGTGTGTGTAGGTGTACGCTAAGTTTTTTCATGCTTCAGTAGAAGGTGTATCGTGTGTACCTGAGCACATACTGAACTGCTGATTTTCGTTAGTATTACGATTATTATTAATATTAATACTTCACTACAATTATTTTAAGGCCAGGTTTTCATTCATTTTTCACACTCTCTATAACTTCCAAATCAACATTTTTAAGCGAAGTATATCTTCACACTGCAAGCCGCATGACTCCGCCAGAATGCAATGTTGTAGGGTTTAGCCCGCTGACGCAACGCAGTCGATGAGGCGCGCCGTAGTGGAGGGCTCCGGATTAATTTGACCACCTGGGGATCTTTAACGTGCGCTGAAATCTCGTACACACGGGCGTTTTTGCTTTTCGCCTCCATGAGAAAAGCGGCCGCCGCGGCCGGGAATCGAACCCGCGACCTACTGCTCAGCAGCGCAACGCCTTAGCCACTGAGCCACCGCGGCGGGTCAACTTGTACTGTATTGTACTGTATTGTATTGTATTCAATTGCAATGTCGCTGTTTTTGTTGTGGTTGTGCTTATTTTCCTCGGAGACCAGCGAAATGGGTTGAGCGACGATGGGAATTCCTGAACGCATTAGTCAAACGTAAATCTTCACCAGCTATAAATGCTTTTAGCTGACTCCAACAATTCTCCGATATATGTGCCTGAGTGACTTCGTGCGGGGACATTGCCACCGCTGACGCTACAAATAAAATTCACGAGTTTTCTCTGATCGAAAGAACTTTAAAGGGACCCTGCAACACTTCTTTCAACCTTTGTTGAATTCCTAAATGCTTGCAGAACGTAGTCACCCAAAACACCCAGTGCTTAGATTACGGGATCGCGAAATACCTCAGCCAAAAATTACTGCTCCTTTGCCCATCAGATAACTTCTTAACGCCCTCAGAAGATTTTTCTCTCTTTTCTGGTCTTGACGTTCTCAGACGGCCCGAATTACGTCACTGAGGCCGCGTAGCGGCTGTTGGCCGGTTTTTTTTTTCACTTGCAGCAATCAACGCTCTTCGATAGCAACTTTAAAAAACGCCACAAAAACAAAGCTGAAATGGAAGGGGTATCTGGTGCGACGAGCAAATTACGCAGTTACGCTCCGTGCTGGCGATAACTATAGCTTTCGCAGTGGTTCCAGACGCGAAGGAAAGAGTGAAAGCGCTTATCGAACGCGTTGCACGGTCTTTTAAACGTGTCGCCCCACCCACCGACAAGTATCATCCCATTCACTACAGCGCAAGTACAGTCCATAGGTTTCGGATTTTATTTTTTTTTTCCACATTTGTTACGTTCTTTAAATGTTCCGGAGAATAATAGTGCGAACCGGCGGCCAGGCGGGCCAGCCGAGCGTACGAGAGACAGGTCTAGACACGCGGAGCCGAGCCGTAAAGGGGGTTTATTTCTCCAATGTGCACGCTCGTCTTTGCGCGGCGGAATGCGCACTACGCATCTCTTCTTTTCAGAGGCGTTATGCTTGAATGCACGTCTACGGCTGCCGGCGGAACTACACAGAAGCTCGCTGCGACGTGTTTCGGGCACTTCAAGGAGCGGCCGTTGTGCGTGTGGGCGTGTAAAGTACCCGAAAATCCCTGTTCTTGCACACGTGGATCGACAAGTTGAATGTTACGGTGGTCGCATGCAATCACAGGCGGAATTCAGGACAGATGCGTTCGGTTGGGCCTTAGTTCACTTGCATGGCTAGAAACCCGATACGGTCAAAGTATTCTCGCTTATTTTTAGTGTTTTTCTGGTGCGCTGCGAGTGTAATGTGCAAAGGTGTTGATTGGTGCAAAAAGCTGAACGTTGGCGAGCTCTGTGGTGCTGGTCGAATTGGTGTTTCTGAGCCCCGTCGAGTTCTTTTTGTGGCCTCGGGGATCGGCGTTATTTACAAGTTAGGGCCCAAGTTACGTGCCTGCCGTAGGAACCTGACGCTTCAGGCATCGACTCATGATCAACTCAGCGCGGCTAAAGACATTTTAGAGAGGCGGCGAGCGGTAGGCGAGAAAGGTTACGCACACGTCGCTTGTGTTAATAATGGACGCCTTAATAACATTACCGTCCGGTTCTCCCAATGCCGAAGTACCGTTAGTACCGTTAAAAAATTAAATTGGAATACCTTTATCGGCTGTTTTCGGGGAAAAGAAGGGATTTAAACCGACAGCGTTGAACCCTAGCCATTAGGAATCAACGACCAAAAAGAGTCAGACTTTGAAACCCGCCACTATTATTATCGCACACCTGATGCATGAAGTCTAGTTTCCCAGGAAGTTTTTGCACTGGGGCGTCATAACACACCTTCTGACGACCTTTTCTCGTGCGCACTTGATAACCTCTCATTTCGAAGCGGCCACTATTTCTAACTTCGGGAACAACCCCCAGGTGCAAACGTTGATTATGCCGGCATCATTTCCGCATCGACGGTGTATCCCCACAGCTCAACGGTGAACCTATCGTAAACTTAACTAATTATCAAGCTGCGGCTCCTTAAGCAGGCGTTACAACAGTCTACTCGCCAAATAGGCACCTCGCCAATATTCACGCACGACCCTCTTTTCTTCTCCTTTTTTAAGCAGGCACGGTATCTACTCCGCTCCTTCATTAAGCCCAATATCGTTCGATGATGCAGGCTCCAAATTGATCGCAAGCCCACGCTGATACCGCGGTGCTCGCACTGACATAGCTGCGCTAATTCGAACCAGCCCTATGCGCTCGACCACGTGCGGCTTAACCCTTATCTGCGGTGGGCAGGAGTCGCTTGACCCTCCCCGCCAGAACACGGCGACCACACGAACCCAAACCGCGCCTTTCCCTCCCCTCTTTCCTCCGCACCACCTCTGGACGCCGACAACGAGCAACTTCGGGCCGCGCCACCTAATCTGCGGCACGGGCTCGGTTGCTTCGGGGGCGCCGCTTAAAAAGCAGCACGAGTTTGGCGCGCTCCGCGCAACCTGCTGCCGCGGCCACTGCAGGCGAGGTGTTTGCAAGTCGTTTGTTCGCTTCCGTTAAGCCCCACAGGCACCAAAGCGCAGCCTTCAAGCGCTGCCTGAGCGCCTGCCCGCAGCCGCTAACTGATGGCGACCGCCGGGGCCGGGTCGGTTCCCAACATGCTCCAGGGGCTCCCGGCAGCGGACGCTAATGCGTGGACGCAACCCGAGCTGAACGGCGAGCCGGAGTCACAGCGCGCCGCGCAGCAGCCTCGGGTTTCTCGCAGGACGCAGGGTGGAGGGCACGGACAACGACCGTCGTGCCTGCTCTTATTGATTCCGGAACGAGGCAAACAAGCTCCTCGCGCGGCGCAATGGGCCAGAGGAGCGCAACTGGCATCGCGCTATCCCCTCACTGCTGCCGCGCTAGTTGCGTGCAGCGAGGCGAAGGCTGCACGTGAAGCTACTTTATTTGACGTGACTGGTGGCGGTTGCTGCATAGAAATAAATTGCGCAGAAGTATCTCTATCCTAAGGGGTAAGGTGCTTTGCACCAGCGTGCAATTGAGAGACAAAGGAAAGTAGCTAACAACCCCCGGGAATCCTTGAAGCCACACTGGCGCTGGTCCCAAATATTTCGAAGAGCCATAGACCAACAAGGAGATGTCTATATTTGTCCAGCGTGCAATTGCTTATGTAACGGTAGCGCTCAATTTAAGTCTGGCAGTAATTCTAGTATGGCGACGGACTCCGCCAAAAATGGTGTTTGTGCCGCACGTTCGCTCGCACGAGCACAGAAGCGATTTGAACGACGTGCAAACGTTATCCTCTTTAAAATGTAAGTACGGGTTGACATAATATGATTCATCCATCTCCGGTGAGACAAAAACGCGGGCTCTTGACGTGCAAACTTTCCCCTTAACGCGCCCGTTCGCAGAGAATCGGAGTCAAATTGCCTAAGCAGTCCTAATTGCCCGCTCGCTGGCAGTGATATCCGTAGAATTTCGCGACCTCGTGATGGACAAAAATGACGCGGTCAGAAACACGTTATTCTTTTTTAAAGCGAAGCTTTAGTGCTCTCACTGATGGCGTTCGTAAGGCGAAAACGCCCTGCAGGAAAGCCAACTTTTTCTGACGATGATGATGAACGATCGCGGGTGAAGTGAAAGAAAAGAAACGCTGTAGCGACTTGAATCGAACCTGGGCGCCTCGCCTTACGAAACCGGTATCTATCCGATTGCTCCATTTCGACATGGTCGATACTCAGTCCGAACTCACAACCAAAGAATCCGTCACGAACAAGCTTCGCGTTCAAGTATCGTCGTCGTTAGACGGCGAGGTGCATGATTTCTATTTGCTTCCCTAAAGAATATCAAGGAGGAGTTGCCTGACAATATCTATTAGCTCTATAAGACTAAAGCTACATGTAGTGTAGATTGAGCTGCGGACCTTCGACAGGGAATCAGCAGAGGTCGTCAAGGCGTCCACGTGTAAACGGCCGCTCCTCACTGAGCCCCACCTTAGCGATCATAGGGAGACACCGCCGTAACAGCGATCCATTTCAAGGCGTCATGAACGTCTATTGCGTCTTCAAGGCGTCATGAACGTCTATTTGGCGGAGTCCTGCTGTGCAGTAAGCCTCCTATTAGCGATCGTACAAGGCGATTCACTGTGTGTTTGAGCAGTTGTGCACGGAACTAACAATACGGGGCGTCCGAGTCTCGTTCCTCTCTCAGTCGCAGCACCGGCCGCTGTCCTTTCTCTTCGGCGGCCGGCTGCCTAACGGCGCGTGTACCGAAAGGATTCCTGGCCGGCCGTTATCGCCGAGAGGGTGATAACGCTCCGGCTCGGACGTGGACGCGTCTTTCTGGCTGCCTAGCTTTCTTTCTTTTTTTTCTTTTTTTTTTTTCGGGGGAGGGGCGGTGGCATGGGCCTGGGATGAGGGCCGAATTGCTCGTTTGCTCGACGGAGGATGACACTGCGCCTGCGCCCTGCTTCGCTATTTGTTCCGGGTGAAGTCTGCCGGTTTTGTAGCGTCTTGTACGTTGCTCTGCGATGCGTGGGGTGCGAGTCATTGGACGCAGGCGACAGAAGGTGCCCCTGAAATGGTTACGACTGCAGGACTCATTTGTACTGGCACCTCGAGACGGGTTCGCTGAGGAAGGTGTCAGGAAGGCAGCGCCGGCGCCGTGGGAGATATGGATGGTGCGCTTGGGTTCTTGTAAAGGGCTTGTTTCGCCTATTGAATACACAAGCACAGACACGTTCGCACGCGATACAAATACGCTTCGGCATTTCAGCTTGCCACTTTCAGTACTCTGAGCTCTACTACAGGATGCATTGCGGAACAACAACGTGAATTCTGCATTTTGGCTTTCATTCTCTCCAATTACATGGACGGAACACGTTAATTAGCTCCTAAAAACCATCATTAGAAAACTTCTGATGTACGCGTTCAGCCGCCGTTTAGGCGCAGCGGCTTTGCCGCTATGATTTTTGGCGAATTCAACCGAAGGAGAATACTGAACACGCGTGACCGGATCTATCCACGCTCGCTCGCTCGCTCGATCAATCAATCAATCAATCAATCAATCAATCAATCAATCAATCAATCAATCAATCAATCAATCAATCAATCAATCAATCAATCAATCAATCAATCAATCAATCAATCAATCAATCAATCAATCAATCAATCAATCAATCAATCAATCAATCAATCAATCAATCAATCAATCAATCAATCAATCAATCAATCAATCAATCAATCAATCAATCAATCAATCAATCAATCAATCAATCAATCAATCAATCAATCAATCAATCAATCAATCAATCAATCAATCAATCAATCAATCAATCAATCAATCAATCAATCAATCAATCAATCAATCAATCAATCAATCAATCAATCAATCAATCAATCAATCAATCAATCAATCAATCAATCAATCAATCAATCAATCAATCAATCAATCAATCAATCAATCAATCAATCAATCAATCAATCAATCAATCAATCAATCAATCAATCAATCAATCAATCAATCAATCAATCAATCAATCAATCAATCAATCAATCAATCAATCAATCAATCAATCAATCAATCAATCAATCAATCAATCAATCAATCAATCAATCAATCAATCAATCAATCAATCAATCAATCAATCAATCAATCAATCAATCAATCAATCAATCAATCAATCAATCAATCAATCAATCAATCAATCAATCAATCAATCAATCAATCAATCAATCAATCAATCAATCAATCAATCAATCAATCAATCAATCAATCAATCAATCAATCAATCAATCAATCAATCAATCAATCAATCAATCAATCAATCAATCAATCAATCAATCAATCAATCAATCAATCAATCAATCAATCAATCAATCAATCAATCAATCAATCAATCAATCAATCAATCAATCAATCAATCAATCAATCAATCAATCAATCAATCAATCAATCAATCAATCAATCAATCAATCAATCAATCAATCAATCAATCAATCAATCAATCAATCAATCAATCAATCAATCAATCAATCAATCAATCAATCAATCAATCAATCAATCAATCAATCAATCAATCAATCAATCAATCAATCAATCAATCAATCAATCAATCAATCAATCAATCAATCAATCAATCAATCAATCAATCAATCAATCAATCAATCAATCAATCAATCAATCAATCAATCAATCAATCAATCAATCAATCAATCAATCAATCAATCAATCAATCAATCAATCAATCAATCAATCAATCAATCAATCAATCAATCAATCAATCAATCAATCAATCAATCAATCAATCAATCAATCAATCAATCAATCAATCAATCAATCAATCAATCAATCAATCAATCAATCAATCAATCAATCAATCAATCAATCAATCAATCAATCAATCAATCAATCAATCAATCAATCAATCAATCAATCAATCAATCAATCAATCAATCAATCAATCAATCAATCAATCAATCAATCAATCAATCAATCAATCAATCAATCAATCAATCAATCAATCAATCAATCAATCAATCAATCAATCAATCAATCAATCAATCAATCAATCAATCAATCAATCAATCAATCAATCAATCAATCAATCAATCAATCAATCAATCAATCAATCAATCAATCAATCAATCAATCAATCAATCAATCAATCAATCAATCAATCAATCAATCAATCAATCAATCAATCAATCAATCAATCAATCAATCAATCAATCAATCAATCAATCAATCAATCAATCAATCAATCAATCAATCAATCAATCAATCAATCAATCAATCAATCAATCAATCAATCAATCAATCAATCAATCAATCAATCAATCAATCAATCAATCAATCAATCAATCAATCAATCAATCAATCAATCAATCAATCAATCAATCAATCAATCAATCAATCAATCAATCAATCAATCAATCAATCAATCAATCAATCAATCAATCAATCAATCAATCAATCAATCAATCAATCAATCAATCAATCAATCAATCAATCAATCAATCAATCAATCAATCAATCAATCAATCAATCAATCAATCAATCAATCAATCAATCAATCAATCAATCAATCAATCAATCAATCAATCAATCAATCAATCAATCAATCAATCAATCAATCAATCAATCAATCAATCAATCAATCAATCAATCAATCAATCAATCAATCAATCAATCAATCAATCAATCAATCAATCAATCAATCAATCAATCAATCAATCAATCAATCAATCAATCAATCAATCAATCAATCAATCAATCAATCAATCAATCAATCAATCAATCAATCAATCAATCAATCAATCAATCAATCAATCAATCAATCAATCAATCAATCAATCAATCAATCAATCAATCAATCAATCAATCAATCAATCAATCAATCAATCAATCAATCAATCAATCAATCAATCAATCAATCAATCAATCAATCAATCAATCAATCAATCAATCAATCAATCAATCAATCAATCAATCAATCAATCAATCAATCAATCAATCAATCAATCAATCAATCAATCAATCAATCAATCAATCAATCAATCAATCAATCAATCAATCAATCAATCAATCAATCAATCAATCAATCAATCAATCAATCAATCAATCAATCAATCAATCAATCAATCAATCAATCAATCAATCAATCAATCAATCAATCAATCAATCAATCAATCAATCAATCAATCAATCAATCAATCAATCAATCAATCAATCAATCAATCAATCAATCAATCAATCAATCAATCAATCAATCAATCAATCAATCAATCAATCAATCAATCAATCAATCAATCAATCAATCAATCAATCAATCAATCAATCAATCAATCAATCAATCAATCAATCAATCAATCAATCAATCAATCAATCAATCAATCAATCAATCAATCAATCAATCAATCAATCAATCAATCAATCAATCAATCAATCTTCCGAAGATTTGGGAATGCATCGAAGGGTACTTATTAGCCCGCCTCCAGCGACACCCACTATATTTCCTTCACTGCATTACGAGAGATAAATTCTAATTGAAAAAATACTTCACATGCTTAACTTACGGCAATAGGGATGAATATGTTACCTGTTGTTAGCAGCGCCATTGCCCACTAAAACACACATACTACTACTGCTTTTAGTCGAACTGCGGAATAGAAAGACCCCCCCCCCCATCCCAACACTCACAAAATCGATTCCGGTAATTAAATCAAGTCACAGCAGACGCTGTTTTTCAATTAAAACCTTCCGTGCCAAGCAAAGGTAATATTCAAAGAATTGAAAACTAACTTTTTTGCGTTGTTTTTCTTTAAGTTCATCGAACGGAAGTTTACAAAAAATGGTGTTGAGGCGACGGCCAGCTTAGTGGGATAGTCGTTCAGGTCTAAAAAATGGGTTTAATTACATCTAGAAAAAAAAAACACACAACATACGGCCAACATGTTCAGTCTATATTAGCACGCCTTCTCGGGAGAACACTGCAGTGTCCTGCGTATCGCTTTTTCCCCCACAGTTGTTTCGTTCTCCCGGCACGGACGCTGCAACGCACCCAGTAGTACAAACCCCGATGCACGGACACAATGCTTCATACCGTAGGAAAAAAAAAACAAGCACAGGAACGGGAGAGGGGAGCCCACCCCACAACAGAACCCAGAGCCAGTTCCCAGCTCGACGCGCCGGGGCTGCGCGACTCGTGGACTAATTTCCGCGCTGCCTAGAAATATAGAAATAGGCTTCTTTTGTTGCGCAGGGACAAAAGAAAGTTGGAAAAGTGAAAGGAAAGACGAGACGAAATCCGAGCAGCCACTCAGCAATGTGCGCCAAAAGAACACAGCAAAGCAATGACGACCGAATCCCAAGGTGCGCCTCGTCTCCCGCAAGGAACTTGCGATGAGTCCGCCTTCCCAGATGGAATTCTCGCGTGCCTGAAAACAATTTAGGCGAGCGAGCTTCCCCTGCGATTGGTGAGACCCCCTTTCTGTTTCTTTTCCATGAGGGGGCCATTCAACTTTGGCTTTGTTTTTTGCTCTCTTCAGTTGGGCGCCGCTCAATTGGTTCTAGACAGCAGCTACCTAACGGGGGACTGTATGATACGAGCGGGGGGAGGGCCTGACATTTTTAATCTACGAGTTGACTCTCCGTCACAACTTTCACATTTCTAGCCTTCGATCGAGAGCGTGCAAGAAGGGTTCCTATCTTTCTTCTTTTTTTTATCCCTTTACTCGCTTTTTTTTTTTAATGTTCGGGAAACGCGAGATTGGAAGTGTCGTGTTTCTTTTTCCCGTGAAGCTGCAAATATCGGAACTGAACCGACAGATGTTCTGCAATCGTCCAGATTCTGTGCAGGGCTGCACTAACGCACGCCGAGCCAAATGAAACGACGAGCGCAAGGTCGAAAGCTAATCAGAGAACGGAACGAGCGCCAGCTCCCATATCCGCTACGGAACGTCTGTGTCAACGACTATACGAGCTTATTCGTTTGCTCCCGCTGATGTTATTTCACAACCGTTTCATTACGTTTGCTACTTTCTGAAGTTACTTACCGATGAAAGTGTTCTTAAACGCTTGAGGCATACACGGCGTCTCTCTGTTCTGTACAGTACGAACCAGGCCGCTACGACAAAAGTTTCGACTACGTCCGTTCACCTCATTTTGGTTCTGAACAAGGTTTCCATCATCGCATCGGGTTGCTAGGGCTTTAGCCGGGGCAATGATGCACTCAATTGCCAGCACATGCCATCGACGTCTAGGTTTTGCTACCTTTCTTGGCCAGTGTCGTTCCGACAGACAGGGCTATACTAGCTACAGTGCTCGTATTATAACTGAGCAAAAAAAAAAAAAAAAAAGCGAACAGTGACATACAACTTCAGCTGACAGCGACGTGTCGCAACGCACTGAGCACTCACTCTACGTCGATTTTGCCTTCCTCTCACACCATGTCTCCTCTTCCCAGCTGTTCCTAGGGTGAAGCTGGAACTTATAACACGCGAACGTACAGCAGATAGCGGGAACATCCCAATGAATCGCTTACAACGTACCCCGATCACATCAGTTTAGCTGCGTCCGCACTGGAATTATTCGTTGTTTGATTGCTTCCAGTTCGCTTTCTTTACGTTTACACGTGTGTAACCGAGTCCGTGCGTCTGTGTGCTCTCTCAACCCCCGCATATTTCAAGTTCTCTTTCGAAATGAACGAATGAATAACCCTATTGCAGAGAGGAGGCTTTTTAAAAAGTCTTGAGGAAGTGGGAAGGGGGAACCGAGATATAAGCACTTTCTCATTCTCTTCTCGCAATACAGTCGGACCATGCGACAGCAGGATTGCCATTGCGGAGCGGACATATCGGCGCGCAGCTGCGATACCAGCCGGCCCTGTAATGCTAACTCTCCTTTCTCTAGTTTCCTTTTCATCCGACATGAGCAGATGGACGCTACAAAAAGCGTCATCATCGATTTCCGTTTCAGAGTGCCCACAGCTCTGGCCACTATACATTGCGATGGTGCGTTCAACCCTTTTACTTCGCTCACTTCCATGCCAAACCAATGAGACTCCCCGAATCTATAAGTTTTCCGTGCGTACGTTGCATTGTACTCAGCCAATTTTCCTTCGGCCCGTAATGTGTGTTTTCCCGTAAGCAGCAGGAACGCCTTGCTTCCTACTTTTGATCCGATTTATTTCCTTTTCAACTCCTTCGTTGGGTGTTTTTTTTTTCCTCCTTGTATGACGATCTGTGTTTACACATTCGACCCGTCGGGCGTCATATTGACTCTCTCTCTCTCTCTCTCTCTCTCTCTCTCTCTCTCTCTCTCTCTCTCGAGTCTTTTTTTTTTCTTCTTCTTTTATTCACAAATCCCTTTTGTATTGTCGTTTTTCCCGCCAAAGTTTATATCGACGCGCCCAAACTGCCAGCCACCGAGTTCTCTGTAGCTGTTTTATCTCGTAGAGTCGCCCGGCAAGCATAGCTTCGATTCGTCCGTAACGGTTCCATAACGTTCGTGTTTGGTCCCTCAAGGAGAGAAGGAAAGCGGGCGCGGCAGCGACCAAAGAAGGGCGCATGAAATTTTAATTTATCTAGTATCAACCAAGAAGGCGAGCGCTAAAGGACGCGGGGAAACGGAGCGATTTCCTTCCAAATCGCCAGCGCGTGTGTCGCATCGATTCGGCGGGCGAAACCGTAACGCCGGCAGAACGAAACCATTTGTAATATTGCCGCTCAGACGTGGGTGGTGGTGTCTTTGCATCTACTTAATACGCGCGTATTCTGCTAGAAATCAATGCCCCTTGCGCCTCTTGCCGCGCTTTTTTACGTCCCAAAAGTTGCATAGCACTCTCGGGGCAATAACCAGCGTCGCTCCGAGTCCAATATTTGTTCGTGATATCTCATCAGTAATGTGGTCCACGTGTTGTTTTAGTTTTTACACTCTGAATGCCCGCTCTGAATGCACACTCTCGCAGCAAACGGTGCTGACACAGTGACTTCCCTCCGTCCTACGAGGAAAGTTTATTTGGTACCCAGCTTCAGCCAAGAATCCGAGCCAATGACTCCTCTATAAAAATGGCACGTGCCCTTGATATCCATACACGCGTCATTAGCTGGCGAAATAACTTCGAATGAAAACTTTGTAAAATACATTCGAAGGTGGTCTTATATATTTATGAGCTTTCTCGGCTTTTTTTTTTTAATTTTTACAATGAGGACTCGTATTAAAGGGATGAACAAGCTGTTTTTGTAGATTGCATGTCCTCCCGCTCATAGGAAAGCCAGCTTTTTATATACTTGGTGTTGGGTTCGAAAAGACCCGCAACCACTGGAAGGACGCGCAGCCTCACCATTGCCTCTGCGTTGCACCGTGTTCGACCAAGCGGCGGCGACCAGGAGGCGGAGAGGCCACTCACCGCCGAACCACTCTGACTCTGGCATCACATGAAGTGTTTCCGCTCGGCGAGGAACTAGTGCGAGTGGCCGTGGACATGCCATATCCAAAGGGCTCGCGCAGCGCTGTGTAACCGACAATGCTGCAGTGCACGCACGGGTGTGTTATGACGCATTCTCCGGTGGCGCGATGATTGCACCACAGTGGCGAAACGCCCGCGGAGGATCCATTCAACTAGAGGTGACCCAGTGAATTACGAAGAATGAGGCAAGGACCGTGCAAACCCGCAAGCGACGAAAGATCGCCTTGAGAGAGGTGGTTTTGCATCGGATAATTGGCCGGAGGGAACACAGGCCGGACATTTCGTCTGCAGCCAAAGGGAAAGTGCTTTCGAAAGGGAAAGTGCTGTTCTTTGATCAGGCTGATGGGAATCCGTTGTGTTTAGAAGGTCTATATAACATCTTGTAAATACGCTGTAAATAGAGCAGGAGACGCATTGAACACTCACTTCTCTATGATGTCGTAGTTGTGTCATCCTCAAGGTGCCAGCGGATAACGAGTTTGTCTTCATTCCCGATGCAAGCAGCATCCGTCTGCCCCTCAACCAGCAGGGCGAACGAGAAATAAGAGAAGGGGAGGACTTGACTCTTGGGTAACCGCAAGAGATGCGGGATACATATGGCTGGTAGATCTAGAAATTGCTATTTCAAAAGTTCTAGGGCGCTAACAGCAGAATAGTTTTGGGTTAAGGTGTTCGAAGTGATGCCCTTTCATTTGAGAGAAAGAAAACATACTCGACAAAAATTGGTTGTCTGTCCCCTTAAGACCGCGAAGCGTCCTAAGTAGCACAACGCATACATTCGCTGGCACGCCTTTTTATGTCAATGGTCGGCAGAAGCGGTAAATACAAAACCTGTTGTGGTTGTCTCCCGCAGGCAAATACGCATTTACAAACACCTGTTTCCCCGACTTGTGTCAAGGTAGCGTGCGTAGCTCCCAGCCATGTAAGCGACAGTGCCGATAATCCCCTCCAGCGGAGGCGTAGTGACATACGGCGCAGCTGCTGGCGATCAGTCGTGGATTAGCTTACACAGATTATCTTTTCTTCGTTCAATCTGGCAGAATCTGAAGGGAGACCGGTATTTTGGCCGTCGGTAGCAAGGCCGTGCAGAAAAACATAGGCCCCGGGGCTGGACTATGCAACGTACGGGGCGATCCGGAGTGCGGCCCCGTGCGTTGCACGTTTGCACGTTGTAACGTTTTCTGACAACGGAATGCTGCGGCAGTGACGGCTTGCGTAGGACACAGTCTGCCGAGATGGCGTGGTCAAGATCGCACTCTAAAGCGATATGTTGGTGCTTAAGCTCAGTTAAGGTGTATGTATATATATATTGTAGACATAAGGATTCGGAAAACTGCAGCCGTTTATACGAGCGAACAGTGGAGGACAACCACAGGCGATGATGATGATTATGTTCAAAAGAAGCACAAACGGCTTGACGGCTCTGCGGGATGAGAGGGTGATTGACAGGTGATGTTGAGAACAACTAGTTGAGCCGCAAATCAGTCATTCCACTTATTCCTCCCTCCTTCCGGGAGAAGACAGGCGCCAGATGCAAATCACTCCTCACAATATACATATTCCGGTACAGCGCTTGAAATGGCCATCCTCACAGGCAGTGCGGACGCCAAGGGGTGCGTTTTCCAGTTTCTCCTATGCGCGTACCCATCGCCATTATCATCTGTGCATAATCATCATCGTCCCCGGGTTTCCCTGTTTGGTATGTGTGGCCTCGGCAGACGATTAAAAAGTGCGCCCCGGAACTGCTTCTCCCGAAAATTGCTGCTGAAAATGAAACACCAATGAATGAAAAAATTGGGAGGTGGTTATGTAAAGTATGTCCAATGTACCCTCAAGTTTATGTGTTTTTAAATGTTGGGCTGTTTTTTGGTACCTTTTTAGAGATGCTCTTTCCTGCCTTTTTTTTTTTCTCCTCATCACGTTCTAGCCGCCTTTTTATCAGTCTCTATCTCTCTCCCTGTCTTCCTACTCCCCAACGACATTTCGCGTACCTCTGTGCTCCGCTTAAAACTGCGAGTGTAGCCTGTGAGATGCTCCACGAGATTTGGCTGGATCGTTCGTCATTCTTGACATTATCTGTGTACCATGCAGTACGTGCGACACACCGGCTGCATAAGACCTAAAGCGTATGCAACGGGGGCAGCAGCGATAACCTGAGCCGTGCGACTTACTGATGATACGTCTATGCATGTCCGCCGTTTCAAAATGATGGCACTGCTAGTTATTAATGAGTACTTGATACACAAATTATGGAGATTGGCCGTTATCGTTGATGGCCAGCCGAAAAGACAAGCCCATCTATTCTAAAAACTCTCCTCTACGAACGCGTGTACATAGTCCTCCCCAAAGTCCCCGCTGAACGCCTTGTCAAACTCTTCGTCACCCTCCTCAGTAAAAGAGTGAGAGAGAGAATAAACTTCATTCGAGCATCGTAGTGTGGTGTGGGGTCCTCAGTCCAGGACTCCATTGAAGACCTCTGCCGCCACGGCCCTTTCCACCAGCATAAGAGGGGAATCAAGGACGGAGTTGGACAGCCGCTCCCAATGCTCACAGGAAGCGTGCGCGATCGTTTGAATCATCGGGTTTGCCGAAGAATCCCATACCACGTGGTACAGGATGCCTGGGGAAGCGCCAAATTTGCAAAGCGGGAAGTACTGCATTGGATGAAGAAAGGTATTTGTTCGGATTACAAATACTTTCAAAGCAAGCGCATTCGTGCTGTCCATTTTCGAAACGCTTGAGAATCGCCAAGAATACTGTGTATTTTAAAGCTGTCGGCAGACTAATGTGGTGTGACGCTCAATTCAATGGGTTTAATCGAAAGGTGTCATGGACACAATGTACACCCCTATTCGACAGAACTAGCCTTTGATCATTCTCGTAACTCCCCTGAGGCCCCGAAGACTGTTGCCACTAAAATATGATCAAAGGCGCTCGCAGAATTTCAAAGTTCACACTAGAAGCAGTCAGGAATGACGCGGCCGGGGCGTTGTACCAAAAAAGTGTAGTTGATTCTTCTGTCATAGGAATGGGTTAAACACGAAAGTGAAATGTGCAGCGAAATCTGCGGCTGAGCATTATTTGAGGGTCGGCGGCTGTTTTGTGGGTGTGCTTAGCGAGCGACGTCCTGCTGGTGGGTCGCTTCGGCAAACGTGTACTCACGTGACGGATCTTACTTCAGCGGAATCTTGGTGCATCTCGGCAGAAAACACTTTCGTGTGAAAATATAAAACCCGAAAACGAACAACCCTAAGTATAACGTTGTGCCTTGTACTAAAAGTTGCTTCCCCGCAAGAAGACCCTGTGTGCAGAGGTGCACCCTTTACAGGCTGCTTGCTTCGTTCTACTGGCGTCACTTCCATGACGGATATGACATCATGGAAACCTTTGCGTAGCCCGGAATAAAAAACACTTTCGTGTTAAAACTGAGAATTCAGCGTGTTCACTTCATGACAGCATTCATGCGGTGAAATCAGTCAGAACCACAGGCGCTCACGGAATCGCACTATCCAATCAGAAGTTAGTGGCTGCGACAATAGTTGGCCGCCGCCAATCACTGAAAGCTGCCCCTCTGACCTCAAGGGCCAGTGCGACGAAGTAGCTGGTTAGTAACCCGTCGTGCGTCTGTTTTCGTTATTATACCGTTTAATTGATTGAAGTTGGCATTAAAATTGCAATGGTTTTCAGACACTCGGCCTTCAGACACTCGATAGCGTGGCAATCCTTCAATTCAACCAAATTTAGACTTCGTCTTCGTGACTCCTTCGATCTTTCTAAGACGATCTCTGCCAGATCACAACTTAACGAGCAGCCTGTGTGTCGTATTTTCTTTCAGTCCCTCCTCCGTATCTCATGAATAGGAGGAGCACTTGAGAGAGGAGGTTCTAGTCCAGTGTGGGAATGAACTAAAAGAAAACAGGAGGAGAGCTGGCATAATGAAAATGCGAAATTTCGTGGAGAAGGTGAAAAAAAATCTGATTTATCAGAAGCGGATCGAGAAACCGTACCCATGGCCTAATAAATAGAATTTACCGACATCTCTCATTTGTAATCCGTCACCGCGGGCCTTACTACCGATAGCTATCCAGAAACGAAAAGAAAGTACGGCAGTCTGCGTATAATACCCAAAGTAAAACAAACAAGAAAAGGCATAGGAGCAGCACCTTTTCGCAAAACTATTTTTTTTTTCTGATATTGCGAGTCTTTTTATGTGCTTCAACTCCATGGGCCTCAACCAAAAACGCGCGGGCACTCCATGTTCCCAGTTGACCCACAGCAGCGAAGACCCCCAAAATATCATGGCCGCCGTCACACACACCCACAGCGCGTAAAGCATGTCAAGCGCAACTCTCACCCCCGCTACATGTCGGGGTGACCGTTCCGGCCATAACACGTAAAAACATCCACACAACAGGCATCCTTTCGAGGCGAGTCAATACGGCACGCCGGCTTAGCCTTTCAAAGCCGGAATTTTCGTCCCTGACCGTTCTAAAGAAGGAGATAAAAAAACGTTCGCTGCGTGCAGACCGGGGCGCAGGCGACTGAAAGGTGAGCGCAGTACGACGAAGTTGGAAGAGGAGGCGGACTACGACGGGTCCTCCTCCTCTTCCGACGTCGTTGCTTGCCGCCTCCGATTGCGCAACCTCGCCGAGACCCGTTTCTCCGCGATCTCGGCATCGGGTTGTTGCGCGACAGCGGTGATTAATAGCCGGCCGACGCCGACGCCGCACACCGACCTGGATAGCTCGGTAGAGCGCGGTGCCGCCACTCGCATGACTGTGTCGTCGTATACGGGCTCACTTTTTCTACGCGCCGTGCTCTTCCCGTCGACCTCCGTATCGGCTGGCCCCTTTTTCCGGTATATGCCTCGTCGTTTCTGCTTGGTATTCTCTCTTTTTCATTCTTGTTGCTCGCGGGCACATCGGGAAAGGGCCCTTTCTTACGTATGTACACGCCAGGGGAGCAGCACGGCCTTCGCAGCTTCTTCGCTGGCCGCCCGAGCCGCCGCGCGTTCCCCCACGCGCTGACTCGGCCGGACGCCTGATTAAGCGCGTCGACAAGTACGGAAGCGACCCTGAGATGCGTAGGATGAATCAGCTTCTTTTTATCTGCTTCATTTTTTTCCTTTTCCCGCTGCGGTGACTGGGTGGCCTTGAAAGCACTATGTGTCTACGCATGCGGTGTTAAGTTGGAACTGGTAACTGTCAAGAAAATGAAAATACCCTCAAATTTCTGCGTGAGGTGTTGTAACGCAATGTGATTGGCAGCTGCGAAACTTTATATTCCCCCGTTCTCGGTCTCCAGGTTGATTAGAGCTTCCGTTATTGAGCATCTCGAAAAAATAGGGATTTCTCTCCGAATTCGCCGCGGCTAAAATTGATCGTATCGCGAACTGGGATTTAGGCACGGCTTCGTTCCATGCGTTGCTGTCACCGGAATTCACATACCATATACCCTGCGCATGCAACCACTCATGTTGTGATATAATCTAGTTCTGGCTTACATGTAGCTTATCGGTCAATCGCCGAGTGGGACGGAGGGACGCCTTTAATGATAAAGAGAAGTCAGGCTGGCAGCGAGCTTTGCTTGCTACTACATTGGAGCATGAGAGGGTCGAAAATGAGCGAAAGAAGCCAAGTCACAAAAATCTAGGGAGGCTTGCACGCATGCGCTAGACTTGAATCGGGAAGCTGTTGTAGGTGAGCACTGAAGGAGTCATAGTGGTCATAGTTTCAGTAGTGCGCCCTGCTACTCGGTTCGCGGCCTCTTCCTTAGCCATGCGAACTATCCGCTGTCGGTCCATGCCGACAACTGCGACAACTGCGAAGACGTTGCCGCGAGGTCTCTTGTACGATAGTGAGCGCATGCGAACGACGACGCGAGCTCCCGGGCGAAGGGCTGTTCGCCAGCTCCTCTCGAGTGTTGCGGCGGCCTCAATCACGTGTCTTTCCGTTGTAGAGTGGGTGATGCGACAGCTGCGCGACGCCTATGCGACAACGCTCCTCGCGGGGAGATTTCGGCGCGCACAAACCCCGAACTTACGGCCAGTAACAACAGTTCCGCTGTTAAAAACGCACACAAACACTAGCAAACGCAGATAAGCACACAGAAACTGACAGACGCAAGAGCGGCCGCACAGAAGGAAAACATTGTAGCGTTCCAGCGAGGTAACCAACTGTCGAACGACAACGATTTTAAAGACGACAGTCTTTCTTGGGCTACTTAAACCCGGAATCTTTGGTCTGTCTGTCTGTCTGTCTGTGCCTGGATTAAGCCGCCCGGCCAAAGTAAAGCAAGGCCTGCGCAATAGTCTTATATAGTCACAGCTAAATCTACCCGTCTAAGTCCGGTGTAATGTTCATACTTGTCAACATTTTTGAACAAGAACAATACATTACATAAATATAAGACAACAAATTAATACATCAGTGATATTTGCAGTGTTACTTTATAAAAAATCATGCATGCTTCATTTCTGCGAAATTAAATACTTCATCAACTGCAGAAAAAAAAAATTCACTCCGCCATCGCCTGCTGTCGCCCGCGCCACTATGGCTTCTGGCGCCATTTTAAGAAATCAACCGGCAACCGTTACGAAAGGTTCCACTAGATATGTTCCACGTTCTGCTTGGAACGCACGTGGATTGGGGCAACGTGGTTCTATCAACGTTGAAGTAGGGCGCCTGGATTCACGCGCGTCTCCGCCGTACGGCAGCGTTGGCATCGAGGCACGCGGCCTGGAGCACAGGAACGCGGTAAATTTAGGATGATTTAAGCAAACGTTTGGCGTCTTTACCTTGCGAAGAGCGCGGTGCAAGAGGAACAACATGAGAGGTGAGCAGAAAAGCGAAGGGACGCATTTACTCGGCAAAAGTCGATAAAGACTATCGCCTTTTGCCGACATTTGCAACGAAAGGATCAGATACGCGGCCAATGTTTTTTCTTTCAAGTTGTCTTATTGAGAAGGAAACTTGTGCGAAGGGTGAAGTTCGTGTGAAAGGTTATCGACGCAGCCCTATAAAGACCTGCCATTGATCACGGGGCGCAGATAAGGTCAGGCTATTCTACTACTCACTGCCATATTGTAGTCGCGATTTGGCTTCCCTATTCTTTGTTCCTTATTGTAACCGCTGTACCTGAGAAGGAACAAGAAGCCGTATGCTGCGCGGAGTAGAGGACGTGAAAACGTGCGCCCTGTGCGAAAATGTTTTTTGGGACTGTGTTTAATGTCACTTCGTCTTGTTTGGAATGCTTGGAGTATAGGAAAGAAAATGATCAGCCTGCGATACCTCTTTGTTTGCTGTATGGGTAGCCGTTCCGGCTCTGTGCCTACTTCACGGAGTGCATGGGGCGTGGTCACGCGGACTGCGGCGCGTTCCGCCTCGTTCCCCTTCAAGAGACGAAATGCTAGAAATGCAGATAATAGTGAGGCCATTATAGTGTGAACTATGAGTGGTACGTTGAAAGTGTGGAAAGATGCTCGGCGTTTGTTTGCTCTGCGGTGCGCCTCTTGGGAGCCAGTTGTAATAGGGACGTGTTCTGGATCAGCAGTGGTTGTTACAGGTAGGGCTGCTTCATCACCTGCAGCAAATTGTGGTAGGCACCGTCCCTGTCGTAATGTTTTGTTTTCGGCTGGTTTGTTATTAAATTAGCTTTTGATTCGGATTCAACGCAATTGTGATGATGATAATAATTGCTAGTGGTATCCCCTTTGTAGAGGGGTAATGACGGGGAATCTTACCAAAAAAAAACTGTGGTTGATTCCTCTGTCGTACGAATCAGTAAAACACGAAAGTGAAATGTGCAGCGAAATCTGCAGCTGAGCACGATTTGCGGTTCGGCGGCTGTGCTTGGCGAGCGGCGTCCTGCTGGCGGGTCGCCTCGGCAAAGGTGTACTGGCGTCATTACCGTGACGGATATGACGTCAGCGAAATCTCGGGGTATCGCGGCATAAAACCATTTCGTGTTAAAATATAAAACCTGAAAACGAACAACCCTAGGTACATCGTACTCTTTAGTACTAAAAGTTTCTGCCCCGCAAGAAGACCATGTGTGCAGGGGTGCATCCTTTACAGACCGCTTCTTTCTTTGTACTGGCGTCATTTCCGTGACGGATATGACTTCAGCGAAATCTTCGTGAATCCGGGATAACACACTGCCGTGTTAAAAATTAATGTATTTATGGATTATTGCGTTGTTTTAATATATCCGTTTTATATGCCTCTTCACGAAGCTGGCTTTCCCTCTATAAACATCCGCTTGCGGTGAAGCACCCTTTGCAGGTTCCCAGACGCGAACGCCGGCACGAAAGTGCCAGGTGCCTGCCTTGAACAACTGACGCTGTAAACAGAGTTTATGGGCTACACATCTCTACTGTGGGCGCGGCGAATGGAAGCCAAAGTAGTCGGTGGGACTGGACTTAGCTGTATCACCACAGCTTCTTTAACGTTCGTTCTGTGCAGCTGCTTTCTTAATTCCCATTTTTACGAGAAAAGCGACGGCGGACCAGTTTCAAAACAGCCGGTGAGTTGTACATCATGAAAATAGTGCGACATCGGAACCCTGAATTAAAAAAAGGTACCCACCTACCGCGTTTGGGCTAGGACGTAGCACTCATTCACTCCATGTCCCGTATGTGAATCCGTGCTGCGTAAACTATTCCTGACCGAAGACGGAATAGAGTAACGTCTGCGCATACGAGACTTCGAAGGGGTGTAAAAGGCACCAGTACTTTTACGAAAAGCAGAATTTAAAAGGTGGTATAGGTGATTCGGCAAGCCACCATTACGGCACGCATAATGAGGTCAAGCGTAATTTGTGCGCGCTGAGTCCCCAGCTCAACTTTATTTTGAAAATGAAACAGTACCAGGACACTCCAGCTCTTTCTGTTACTTTCAGTTTGGCGCTGTTCAGAAAGCCCACATTCACGAATAATTTCCCGTGCGGAGGGAGTTTTTGCTGCAGTAGCGAAGCGAGTGGCGGCCACTGGTTATGATGCTGGCCACGAAAGAATGGAATTCAGATTAAAAAAAAAAACAGAAATCAAGTACTTTTATCCGTTCCTATGTTTACTTGCACGAAGTCTTGATAAGTACCCGTATAAAACACCCAAAAGACGGACAAAAATAAACAGACACAATAACTGTCTGTGCGTGCATTCAATGGTTGTAATTTTTTATTTCACGCCGGACACTTCCCCTTTGCCCTTTACACGCGGCAATGCGCACTCCACTGAGCGGACACCGAAAAAGACATTTTGTGCAACCCTTGTTGCCACGCATCGACTGACATCCTTTACGTCAATACAGCCAGAGCGCTTCCCAAAAAAATCGACCAATAGCAAGCGTTGAGCTCGGACCTTTAAGCTGCGCCAAACAAGGTTACTTGCTCTTTCAAATTTTGCTGCGAACACCTTCCACCTGAAAGGGAGGCTAACAAACTCGGAAAAGGCACGAGTGAAGAAGTAAGCATAGTTTCAAAAACAAATAAAGTGTGCAAGGTTTAAAAAAAGTAAGGCTTCTGAACTAAAAGACACATCTAGAGTAATTTCGCAGCCCTCTTAGTATCCCCCCTCCTTCCTACCCATTACTCCATGGCTTCCACCCTCCCTCTTTCCCCGTTCTTGCCTTTCACTTTTGCCGAGCAAATACACTTCACCCCCTCGAGCTCACAGAAAAGTGGCTGATTAAGTCAGCGGCGCGTAATCCCGCGCTCCCGGGCTGTAAAGAGCTTCCCTAATGAATAGAATAAGCACCCCGGAGTTTGCCGCCTCCTCCCACATCTTCATCCCCGCTTTAGCTGCTGCTCCCTCAACGCTTCCGCTTAACCGAAACTCCCGTTTATCCTTCGCTATCAAGCCAGCGTGTTCCGAGTGTGCCTGTAGATAAACTCCTGCTCGTGTTAGCTCGGTCAAGTGGCCGGGAATCCCATGAACAGAATTAAGTGAGCTTGCGCCATCATCTACGAATTTGCAGAATTTCACGGAGCACTTCAACTCGCGTTTTTTTCTTCGTCCAGGGTAGTCGCTGATGAGTTCTTTCCTGTGAATTTTAGTTATTCGGGCCACGTATTTGCGCTAATTAAATTGCCACCACCGGCTTTGCAGTCATTCTTATCACGGCTCTTAGTAGGTGTCAAGTCACCCCCCCCCCCCGGGTTCAAGTATTTCAGCCGCGACGTCACGGTATATACCGGTGTGAAAAAGGAAAAAAAAAAAAAAAACGTTCCATATGTACGAATAAGAGGGTATGCACAGTTACCTTTTGTGAAACGCCCCCTATCCGGCAGTACAGAGGGAGAAAGTTCCAACTGCAGCGAAGACACTTTTCGATACAAGAGTCGTACAGAGATGACGGCAACGCGCGCAGCAAGAGCAACTGAAGTAAACCTGTGGAACTCTTGTTCTGTCGCTGTCATCGTGCACTTGAACTCCTGTAACCCTTCCTCCTGAGCTCAAGAGTTTATGTCTGAAACGACTGAAAGGAGAGAAAACGCCTGCTGCCCACAGCGCGGTGCTTTTTAGCGGCTTACCACGTCGTGTCAGGCTATCTCATCATTCCACATTACGATTTCCACCTATTTAACGGTACGCACATGTAGCAACTACTGGTTAGCGCACACGTTACGCAGGGTAAACATGCCCGCAATCTCAGATATTTCGCTATGAGTACTCACGACTGTGGGGTTCGATAAGAAAACAGCGCTGGCCGCGTTACTTGACAGGTGGAAACGGTACAACGTTGGCAGACTGCTTAGCCATGAAAAGACTTACACACTGCCAAAACGCTCCTGAAGACAATTCTCGCACACAGGGAGAGTCCAATGCTTTTGTTATTTTTGTGTTTTAACACTACAGTCGAAAGGTAATAAAAATGTGAGGAACAAAGAAACTACCATATTTTCGCGCGTATAACCCGTCCATGCATATAATACGCACCCTCACTTTCAGTCCGCCGGAAAATAAAAAAAAAAATCCTCGCCTATAGCCCACACATTTGATACAGGGAAGGCTGCACCAAAGCTATTGCTCAAGCAAGTATATTTAGCAAGTAGAATACACTGATTGCAAGGCGAAAGTTAGAATTTACTAGTAACATTCAGTTTTAAGAGTGAAGTCGTCGTCGGTTTTTTTTTCTTTTTTTTTGCTTGTCCTCGCATGTTTTGCGCAATCGCTGCTATGGAAGGCTTAGTCAGTGTTGCTGCGTAGGAGCTTCAGGACACAATGCGTATTGCCCCGAAGCGTCACTAAGGATAAAACCCCGCGTATTATCGCACCCCTACTTTGCTTTGCCACTGAAATTTTCGCATATTCAGTGGGGATTATACGCGCGAAAATTCGGCACTTGCACAGATTTATGCCGAATCCCCGCGAACTGCTTCCGCAGATGTTGCAAGTCTTCGAAAATTGAAAGAGGCTTCTTTTCTTTTTTTTTTTTTCCCAACAAGAAAAGCAATCGCGAGGCGAAAGTCGATAAGGAAGGCGGATCGGGGAAAGGGGAAAGGGACCGCAACCCCAGGGCGGTGCCGCCCGGCGTTCGCTCTGCCGGTCGGACCAATAAACGGGCGTAATCTAAGACTTCCGCTGTCAAAGCGCGCTTCCTCGACTCCTCTCGCGTGGAGGATGGAGAGCCGGGATCCACCGGATGAGGGAGCGCGAACGAGCGAGCGCGTACGCTGCTTGAGAGAGAGGTATATACGGCGGCGGCGGCGGCGGCGGCGGCGACAAGCGCGGAATAAAAGTACGGTACATATGCGCCGGCGAGACCAGCCCGTTCCCTCCCGAACTTCCGGCAACCAGAGGTGTGCAAGGGAAAGACAGGCGCCGAGGCATCAGCGATCGGCAAAGGTTGCGCGGCACACATGACTACGTGCGTCGCGGGCCAAGAATGCGGAGAACGCGACGGAAGTGCGTGCGAGAACAAAAAGAGAGGCTCGCTAAGCAGGCGACGGCATACTCCACCGACACGGGAGGCAAACACCACCGAGGTGAGAAAGGAAGGAGAGACACAAGCCATCTTCTTCTTCCGTCCACCTCTTTTTGGATCCGCCCAGCGAGCAGCTCGCACTTCCGCTTACAGTTCCACCTGATCAAAGCTTCCACCCGAACCGGAATACGGCGATGATAGCTTCCCGGGACGACGAAGAGCTAAGAGATCGTTTATCTGGGTGGCGTGCTATGCACGTGAAGGGAATAAAGCTGTGGGAAACGAGTTAGGGCGGGAGGACGGGGCGCGCAAAAGAGGAGGGAGGAAGCGGGACTGAAGCGGCGCCACCGGAAGCGGAACCAGTCATCCGGTCTAAACCAGGAACGCAAGACAAATGGTGGGCCACTTCCGTGCGTCCCGCCGCCGCAGACTGCTGCAGAGGACGGGCCAAAATGCATTGCAGGATGCGCGTCTACGAGAGCTTGGACGCAGCCGCCACCGCATCGAACCGGGGCCTCTGGCGTCAGCAGGCGTACGTGCTTGCCTCGGTGCGGGGAAGAAGAAGAAATCGATCGCATTAAAATATGCGAGAGGCGCCGGTCTCGCGAACAAAATACACTGGCACCGTCTCGTGATGTGTTTTTCAGGGCAGCGCGAAAGAAATTCAAGATAAAAAGACAAGTTCAGATGGAAGATTGGGCTAGTTGGTATTTCTGTGAAAAACGTGACCACGCAGCACGGACGCTGGTTCCCCCGCTCTGTCCCGTCGTCGGTGCTGTTTCAACAGCGAAGTTGTTTAGAAAATTGTAATTTTTTATAATTTTTTCTGTCCGCAGTTAAAAATACCTAGAAAATGCCCGAGCGCTCGTGTGTGCGTGCCTCGCGGTGACCGCCCAACGTCCCCGGCTCACGTTTGGCAAGCCAAGCCCACCGCCTAGAGAGAATGGCCAAGATTGGCAAAAGGAAAAAAAACTCCAGCGTTCGCTGTAATCGTGGCAATCCTCGCTCGGAACGAGAAAGACACGCCATAACGTACGCCCCTCGAAGGTGATGTCCAATGATTTTCACTTCCAAAAAAAATTAAAGGAGCTCACACTTACAGCAAGAATGATGGAGTAAAGGTCGTTGCGGTAGCGAAGAAGAAACAAATAAGCTGCAATCGTGGACTTAAACCGGCGTGATGGTCAGTAAAGGTTGCGTACGGCTTCGCTACATTCCTGTCTTACGCGTTAGTGTGAGCTTCCTTCATTTTTTTACCAGAAGTACCATGTACCAACTAACCATTGAGCCAACACTTTTGTTAGCTGGTACATTTTAAAATAATAAACAACGCAAAAGAACGAAGCCCAAGAAAGAGAATGCGAACAGACAAATGTATGTCTGTTCGCATTATCTTCCTTGTCTTTCGTTGTTTGTCCCTTAAAAAAACAAGTGATACCCAAAAATATATCGTGAGCCGGTGGTGACTAGCGATGAGATTAAGGACCGTGAAAGACGTGTCATAGTAGAGCTTTCTCTCCAAAAATCCCAAGGGCGCGAACACCTTGTGTCGACATTATTTAAGGGAACATAGGGATCTGCAGCCTTTCCCCTTGCAAAAATGTTTACCGTCTTTCCAGCGCCAGCACTGAGAAGAGCAGCACACGGCAGCCTCGCAACAGGCGTTGATGGCTCAAGGATGCGGGCTTACCTGTAAAGACAAGTGCAAAAAAGAAAGAGAACGTCAGCGTTTTCATTTACACTCAAAATGATGAGGCCACAATAATAAGCGCCTTGTCAAAGCCCACCCTGTCGAAATGCACGTCGAAACGTACTTAGCCTAACCTTCCCAATAACCGGTGATAATCTTCGCTTCGGGGCGGAGTAAGGGCAGGGGCAGCCTTGCTGCTCTCCTTGCGTCGTGCTGTGCCCACCTGCCACAACGCACCCTCCTACAGCGTTGTTCCAAGTTCGAAATGCTGCCTGGTCCGGTATATAACGCCACCGGATACCACGGGAGGCTGTACTAGATAGGGTCAACCCCGCAAGGTGAGGCCCCCTGGCACACAAACAGCACTTCTTCACCAGCCAAGGATTTAGCAACCCTGGTTGAGTACATTTGGGAAAAACCTCCCAATGATTACGCAATCCCAATATCGGCCTTCAGAAATTCGATAGGCGTGGCTGCAGGAATTTGGGAGAGGCCTTTGTCCTGCAGTGGACATAACCAGGCTTAAGATAATCTTCCCTATTCCAATGCAGAACCTGGCCTGTAAATTCCCTGGCGTTACGCACTCCTTGGGCGACGAAGGCTGTTCGTCACGTCCTTGTCATTATCTATGCCACGAGACTTGCCTTTAAAGTGCGCTTCACAGTGTATCAGAATGCTGCGGTGAAGTTCGAAAAACGTAGCGACCGGAGAGAAACTGTTACAGTGTTGGCTGATAATTATTTCGATATTTTACACTGATTTGTAATAATTTATGCCCCGTGGGGGGGGGGGGGGGGAAGAGGCTCCAAGGCAAGGAAGAGTTGAATAATCGCATTACGGTCGTATATAATCGCCAGCGAATATCTTAAGTCAGTCAGCGCAGTTATACAGGAATCCTTTCAAGACGAAGTCGCTTCACAAGGCAGCTGTTCTGCAAGCACTACCATCATAAAAAAAACAACGCTTGCAGTCTACATATCAGCTCACATAAGAAAAATATTTCTTCCATGAAAGACCGAAAACAAGTTTAAGGCATACCAATGAACTTGTGTTCGTCATATAATCATTTATATTGCGTTTTTTCTTGCCGATTTTTGGGGCTGCTCGTATTGCCGAAGCTGCCCAGAAACCAAAAACAGCTACATAGGAGAGATAGAAGATCCAACGTTCCCCCATCTCCACATAAAGATGGTTCAGAAAAATTACAACACCAACAACAACGACATTATCAAGCGAAGGCCCTAAGACTGCCGGCCAGGATCATGCCGTCGATGGCGATAGATGGTTCGGAAATAGGTCACCAGTGCCACGGCGGAACAAGCCATAAACGTTCGGCGAGCGAGGGATGGCGGGATGTATGCACGACGCATCCGAGCGCGGGAGACCGTACGGTCCAGCCGTAAAAGACGCTTCGCTTCCCCCGTTGTCCCTCCGCCGCACTTGCAAACTTTCCCCATCGGCCAGCTCCCGCATCCGACAAGCGACGCCGAAAGCGCAGGTCCATTACTTTTCATGTCCATTACTTCGCGTGCAGAAAGTGAGGGTACCGGAAGCCCGCTGAAATGAATGGTTCCGCTGCCCGTTTCGCATGTCGTTTCCGTCTTTAACCGAGACCCCTCTCTTCTCTCTTTCTTTTGCCGTGCTTCATTGTAGTGTAGGGTTGGGGCAATGCATACGCAGCACGAAGAAGCGCTCAGTTTTAAAGGTCTGGCAATCTTCTAAAAAGCCGCGTAATTTTTCAGCGTGCGGACTTCCGATTTCCGGGCGTTCTGATGGAAAAGGATATAGTTCGTGCAAGCCTTATAGCCGCATACGTTCTCAGTAGTATAAGCCGAACGTCTTCCGCAAACGGCCCCGACGGGGAACATGAATCACTTCTGTTGTTCTGAACATGGTAGTTTTGCGCGATTATTACGGGCTCAGAGCAGGCCCACACGTTAAGTTCTCAAAGCTGAATGGAAGGAATTTGGCTGCGTGTGTGTGTGTGTAGGCGGGGGTTCACTTTCGCCCTCCGCCGCCGCCCCCCCTTCGGCCCCCGTATGGTGTGAATGACTGAACACTGTCGTCAGCCTAAGCACAGCGAGACACTTGCTTCGAAAACCGTGTTTTTTTTTAATATATAACAACAAACGATGACAGCACCAAGACAGAGAACGGCAGACAGGCAGAAAAATAAAATATCTACCGCAGCAAGAAAGACGCATGCATGAATTACTGTAAAAACGCACTCCACTTTTCTTGCCCTCTCGCAACCAAAGTCGACATTATTTTGGGCATTAATTTCGGGAAATTAAACAGAAAGAGAAGAAACGGAACAGCGGAGTGCTGCAAAAAATTACGTATCTTCCCAATTCACTTCGGGCATTAACTCGCACTCCCTTTTTGTAAGGTAGAAAATACGAGGTCGCTCGCTGAAAAGGTGCTTACTCAAGAAGTCTCCCTCCAGAATTCCAAGTTACCTGGTAGCCCAACTATTTCCTCTGGCCATAAAAAAAAAACGCTTACATTGGTAACCCTTGGCGACCTGTGCAAGCTTTCTCAAGCATCGTAGATAAAAATCTAATCTGTCTGATATACGCGGCAGCGTAATGACTACATATGTACAAGCTTTCTATTGGCGTCCTGTGTCTGTCTTTATGCGCAGCGATCTCCTTACGGGGGCTGCTTGGCTCGTAGTCAACTTCAGGAACGGCACATAGCGCATCAAAGGCAATGTTAACATTTCTTTACGACACTGGACTCGACAGCTAGCTAGAACACTCAAACCCCGGTCATATAACTGCTTCGCCTGATTATGTGTGTGCGTGTCGTCCGTGTTTCTATTGGTGCATTTATTTTTGTGTGCAAGTACATTTTCCGTGCAACCTTCAGCCCGTCTGGCGCAGCAAATCTGGCGACTGGTCGGGTTGACGTCTCAAGTTCGATAGAGGGTTTTCTCCCACTCCTGCCCTGTTGGCGTAACCATAGGGTGCATCGTGTATGAACCGCTGGTCTGCCGTTGCGGTGCGAGCTAGTTACATCGGTCTCAGCGCTCGTAACCTTACACATTACCTTTAGATCGGGCGCTAAGCGAGGACATCGGGCATCGACCGCCTTTTCGCATAAGCTGCTGCATTGAAATTACTTGGTTCCTCGGTAATATACACTAAAACTGCCACCAGAATTCACATTCAAGTGCGGTGAAACTGATGGGGGAAAAAAAGGAAACGAAGTACTGTTACCATTATTTCCCCGAAGTTCCTCAACGACTTGTCCAGTGCCTAAATCATCGTGCTGCTGAGACCAAGGACGCCGTTCGATTCCCGGCCCCGGCGGCCATTTTTTAGATGGAGGCAAAAAGCAAAAAAAAATAATAATAATAATAATAATAAAGCCATTCCACTCAACGTAAAAGCTGTCGGAAGTGCAGAGCAGTGATTCGCCACAATGGGCTGTAGCGCTGTTATCCACTCCCTGCTACCACCCAATGCAATTCAAATTTCCCGCCTTCGCAGTGCTCGCGCGCCCCTAACTGAGACTGCGCCAGCGGCAGTACTGTTCTTTTTGTGCTTGTTTTTCCTCCCGCACGTGCCGGCATTGCACTGCCACTTTTTTTGGCTTACTATCGCAAAAAGCAAACCAACGAGCGTTCCTAACTAAATTAACGCGGGCACTGCCCGTTAATTACGCATATTTTGCATGAAATGTACCTACAGTTTTCTTTGCGCTGAACAACGGAGAGATGTTCATGACTATATAAACCGCTTGGGTTTCGAAGCCTCTGGGTTACGCCGCGACGACAGCGGCTACGACGGAACGTTTTGTGGCTCTACTTGGGTCCAGCGAGCGAGCTACGACGACATGGCGAGCCCCTAAAGTGCTCTGCACTTAAAACGCCCGTGTGTGGAGATTTCGGTGCTCATTAAAGAGATACCCAGGTGGTCAAAATCAATACATTGCACTCCAATCAATCCGCTTCAAGGCGCGCTTGATAACTCAGGCGCAGCTCCGGCGTGTTAAACACACAAAAAAATATTTTCAAAGACATATCCCGAGTTAGTGGTGTTGCTGTTCCGCAGACGATATAGTCACGCTTTAAAAGTGGGCCAAGTCGCGTCAAGGAGACAACAGTGAATAAACACCGTTTATTCTGGTGATGGTATACGTACAAATGAAAGCACTGAGAACCGAGGTTTGCGTGTCCGTTGATGATAACCGCGGGCGGTATAAATAAGTGACCCCCCTTCTTCCCCTCTATTTTGATGTCGTGACAATCCAACTGCTCGACGCACAGTGTTTGCACTCGCCACCCACTCTTGCACACGCGCACGCGTTTGTTAAACGCACGCCTCTTCCAGAGGCACGGTCCGCTGTCCGGCTTCTTTCTGTCCGCCGCCCTCCTTCGAGCGGTCGCACGACTGCGCGACATGTAGAGCGTGCCATTCCACTTGTCGCCCGCAACACCCGCCATCTTTCTTTTTTTTCTTTTTCAATTGTAATAATTATATAGCGGCGTTTCAAGTGAGGTACGAACCGGGCCTCCGTTTCTTATTTGCACCTCTTTTTTCACAGACCCTGGGAGGGCGGGGAGAGTCGGTGGAGCATTAAATATGTCACGGAACTGAGGGCGAAGAAGGGCGAGGGAAAGGAAGGGATCACAGCGTGGCTAAAGCCACTACGCGGAAACTCGAAAAATGGAATAAGTGGACTGTACTGAGGTGGGTGGCGGCGGGCCGCACCGTGCTTCGAGCGAAGCACGCTAGCGCTGCCGCAGTACTTTGCGGCGCCTATAACAGGGAGCTGACGAGATTGCGGAGTTAAGTTCGTTTAGTTTCTGGACGTCTTTATCGTGCCTACGAGAGTGGCTCTCGCTCCTTAATGTAATTAATGAAATTAAAAATTGCGACGAGAAACAGGGCATTAATACCAATCGACTGACCGCTCTATACTTAACGAGTGCTCGAAGTGGAAGTTTTAAGTTTTTTTTTTCTTTTGATGCTTGTCTGGAATATCAAAGAGCCATTTTTAAATTCCCGACGTCATGTCTCATAAAAAGGGAACTCAAAGAAGGATGTTTAACATCTGCTTGTGGAAGCGAGAGACGCAAAGACGCTGCACGCAAAATTCTTTGGTGCATTCGAAAAAGATCCTCCGTGGTCTCTATTATGTTTCTAATCGCGCCTTTTAGCACGGATCGACTGATAGCTCATATGTGATGACATAGTGATAACCTAGATGTTATTTCGGGACTTCAAAGTTGACATTATACCAATATTTTGCAAGAAACTGCGAAAAAAAAAATGGCCGGGTATCTGCTCCTTTTGTTGCAAATGTCGACGAAAGACGATAGTCGACTGGTGCCCCTGCCGAGTAAATGCTTCTCTTCTCTTTCCCGCTCACCTCTCATGGTGTTCCTCTCCCGTCTCGTTGCTCCCAACATAACACACTAGAGGTTTGCTCAAGTCAATTCAGATTTACCGCGTTTCACTGCTCCAGGTCATGTGCCTCGATGCCAGCGCTGCGGTACGTCGGAGATGCGCGTGAATCGAGGCACCCTACTATAACGTTTATAGAACCATGTTGCCCTACTCCACGAGCATTCTAGGCGGAACGTGGAACCCATCTACTGGAAAACCTTCCGTTGCTGTTGCCGTTTAATTTCTTAAATGCCGCCAGGAGCTATAGTAGCGCGGGCAACAGCAGGCGACGGTTTTCTGCAGTTCATTTAGTATTTCATTTGCTATCGCAAAAACTAAGCATACAAAAAAATTTTAGTAAAGGAACACTGCAAATATCATTCATGTATTGATTTTCTGCCTTATATTTGCGTAATGTCTGGTTCTTGCTCAACAATGCTGACAAGTATGAACATTGAGGCCCCCTACTTCAACGTTTATAGAACCACGTCGCATGCCCTTCTCCACGTGCGTTCCAAGCGGAACATGGAACCTATCTAGTGGAACCTTTTGACTGGCGCTATTGAGCGGCTTCTGTATCACTTTGGCGGCGCGGCTCAATCGAGACACAGACAGACAGACAGACAGACAGACAGACAGACTGACAGACCAAAATTTCTGTGTTTAAGTAGCCCAAGAAAGGCTATCGTCTTTTAAAAAGAATTCAGACGGTTTGGCGGCGCCATCCTCCGAATATCGTGGGAGGAAAGCACACAAACATGATAAACACTTTGCACAGTCTTTATCATGTACCTTGAGTTTTATTCGTAAGTATAGTATACAGAAATTTTCTACTTTTTGAAAGATGTACTGTCACCAGGGGCCACAAACTCTGTCAAGGCACATATGGATGGCGTTTTGTCTCTGCTTGTCGCGTTTGTAGCTGTGAATGTCAAATAAGGCTTGATGGGCCCTTTTTTTCCCTCATTTTCCTTCCCCTCGTTATTGCTATATGATTAAGGTAACATTAACCTTGAGCCTGACGACGTGCGAAGCAACGCCAAACTCACTGCATGACACGCTGCAGAGACCGAGTGACGACGTTAGACCGCAAAGCATGACGTCAAGCCTAACGTCGGGCCGTCGCATATCCACGTCCCCACCCCTTCTCTGCGGCCCAACCACGAAAGCGAAAATATCGGGTAATACTGTAAGGGCATTGCGGGAAAGCGCACTCACTGCATGCATCAATCAATTTCCTTAGTGGTTGTCTTCGTACACCTTGGTGATCATAATGTTGAGACTCGCAAAAGCAGAAAAAAAATTAAAGAAGCTCACACTAATGCGTAAGATTTGAAGGTAGCGAAGCTGTACGCAACCTTCAGGACCATCACGACGGTTTAAGTCCACGATCGCAGCCCATTTGCTCTTTCTTCGCTGCCGCAACGAGCTTTATTTACTTCATCATTGTTGCTGTCAGTGTGAGCTTTCTTCATTTTTTGGTAGTGATGATCATTTGAAATCACCTTGGAGGGGCGGACGCTAAGAAGTGTCTTCCTCGTTCCGAGCAAGTGTCGCCACGGTTACGGCGGACGCTGGAGTTCTTTTTTTTTTTTTAATCTTGGCCAAACTCCCTAAGTGGATATGCTTGGCTTGACAAACGTGCTCAGGGGACGCTGGGCGGTCGTCGCGAGGCTAGCACACACGTACGCGCACTCGGCAATTTCTTGGTATTTTTAACTGCGGGCACGAAATATTACGGTTTGCTAAACAGCTTCGCTGTTAAAAATTCCAGGGTGTGAAGTTCACACCACTAGCGCGTTAAAAAGGGCTGAGAGAAACTGAGGATAGCGCAATGCATGTCTCACTTCCCGTTAACGCGTGCCCTTTGTGCTTCTTCAGATGCCAGCCGCAAGAACCAAAATGCGAACACAGGGCGCGCACTCTAAGCTGAAAGTTTCAACATCCAGCCCAAGTTCAACCACGCGGGCAGACGGCGTGTCCTAACAAACCAGCAGCAATCTACTCCGCGCACACCGTAACGGAACTTGAATCGCTTTTTGCCCTGAGCGCGCTGTATCCTGCAAAGAAAAATTGGAGAAACAACCAAGAAAAAGTAAGCCTAACGCCGTGACAGTTTCGAGCATTGCGCATGCTCCCACCATGCAGGATAGGGTAAAAGGACGAACAGGAGGAATTCCAAACGCGCGGCCCGGGAGCTCGCGCAGCCGTAAACAACGTGCTCTGACAGCGGAGACAGCACCCTTTAGTCCTCCTTGTAAATTGCTTCCACGGCGGACGGCGGAGAGGAAGCAAATTAGACGGGGCGCAAGAAACACGAAAGCGCAGCAGTGGGCGAGGAACCCGCCATGTTCCGTGTTCACCCGTCATTATAAAGCGCGATGCATGTAGCGACGCTTTATTAGCGCGTGGGACGGAGGCGTTGATTTTGTACGTTTCACTCGTTATTCTGGGCCCACACCTCGCATTGGACGCGTCGTTTGCGGCAATGGCGACGAAGAATCGCTTCGACGTGTACAGTGCCGCGCTCGCTTGCACCCAACCGGCTGGGAAAAGAAGCACGCGCGATAAAAACAAAGAAACAAACAAATCGACCGCTCAGCTTGTTAACACGGCAAAATTTATCGATCGTTTTTGTTATTTCCGATTCTCGAATATGTGCGTCCGCCACCACCCCTTTCCGCCCGTTCCTGTTAGCTTCTCTCGTTATCTTCAAGCACGCACGGTTGCGGGAAATTTACGCTGACTGTTCCTTACTCTCTGCTGCTTATTTTGTTTGCCTATATTTTACGCGCCTAAATATGCGTTCGCGGCGATAAGGTAAAGAGCAATACCGCTATTTACTTACTGCAACTACGGTGTAAACAAGATAGCGTTCACAAACACGGTGGAGCTCTTACATCCGTTGCGAAGTCCCCGGAAATGGGAAGCACTATACGCGCAATGGGGCGACGTCGACTAGATAAGAAGGCGGCCTAATACGAGCGCTACTAACCAGAAATTGCTCTAATGGCAACAAGCACCTTTCTTTTACATTAAAAAGAACATTGTATGCGGACTTCGGCGGTGGGCGTCCATAGTCGGACGTCCTATCGAAGAAGAAGAAGAAAATAACTTCACTTCCACAAGGATCCCCTAGTCCGGGAGCTCCGGACTAGGGGATCCCGGACTTGGAGATTCCAGACTAGGGGAAGCTCTCGGAGCTCCCGCTTTCCCAGCGTGTTCAATGAGTGTCCTTTGCACTTTCGCGCTAGAGTCGGCCAGCCTGCTTTCCCATGAGGTGGGGGTAGGATTGGGTATAGGGGGAAGGTTAGGGTTCCGCGTGCATGTCCAGAGGGTATGATAGATGCTAGGGTAGTCCCCGCAGTTAGGATACTTGGGGGTACCCGGTAATCACTCAAGTCGGTGTGTGAGGTGTACAGCAGGTAGCGTGTTTGTCTGAATTTGCCCCAGTGTCGAACTAAAGCAGAGGGAAAGGAAAACGAGTTCCCCTTCTGCAAGTTTCCTTCCTCAGCTTGTAATCACAGCAAACCGAGCTAGTCCGCACAAGTCGATAGTGCGAAAGACTCCACCAGGAGAAGTTGAGTCTGCTTGTGTACTTTAATGAGAAAGTAGCGCGGCTTCACTTGGAGGTACCTGCCAAATATTTCTTTGCTGCTCTATGGTGATCTGGCCTCCTCCATCGACCACCATGAATTCGTCTTTTGGCACTGATCGCTGCATTCCTCGCCTCCTGTGTTTCGGCCTTGCTGGCGTATCTGCGTGATCGACCGCGCTTAGCATGTGCAGAAACTTTCGGTACATCTTACGTGGAAGCACTTTCCATGGCGAGACATGCGCGAGTGACCGGCAGACTGGCGGCACATTACGCTTTACTACCCCAGAATCACCCTTCTCCGTAGCTTACCGTAGAGTTATACAATCCGTCATAGAAATGGCAACCGGTGGAGCACCAGGGTAACAGAGGGAATACCAAGAGACGCGTTGAAAAGAAGGGGAAGGCCAATAACACGACAGACGGATGAAATAAGGAAATTTGGGGGCAAATAATGGACTCGGACAGCGCAAGACAGGAGCGGTTGGTGGTCAGTCGGAGAGGCCTTCGTCCTGCAGTGCACCTAGATAGCGGGTTGTTGTTGTTGTTGTTGTTGTTGTTGATGATGATGGTGATGATGATGATAATAATAATAATAATAATAATAATAATAATAATGGTGGTGGTGGTGGTGGTGGTGATGATGATGAGGATGATGAAGAAGAAGAAGGTGAAGAAGGTGATGAAGAAGTAGAAGAAGAAGAAGAAGAAGAAGCCCTCTCTAACTTATCCTGGTACAGTTACACCCTCACCACATGGCGGAGCTAAAAATGACATCTTAGCAAAATGACGGAGTTGCACGCGTAATTTCGAAGCGAAATTCCCTACGCATGGCGCCATGCTGTTAGATCCACGAGGTCGGAGTATGAGGTGTTTTGTAACACAGCGTTAACCAGTACTTCGATCTTGCTACCGATATGGGTTGGTTGCGTCCAGGAGGACACACCCAAGCGCTTGTCTGCGTACTCCCCTTGCGGTTTTTTTTTTTTGTGCCTTCTTTTGGGCTGTGACCATCATGGATTTGTACCAACTTGCACAGCTCACCAAATTTCTGCAGGGTTGCACTGCGTCCTTTCGTTTGGCTAGGTTTTTAGGCCCTTTCATGCTTTTCGTAGCTTGCACAGGTAACGAAAAATCGCAGTTACGGCCAAGCCAACAACCCAAACGCGCGATCAACCCAATCTCGGGAACATCTATACCTGCAGACAGATGGGCGCAAATTGCATTGCACTTCCCCGCCAAAAATGACTCGGTTATTCTTTATTTGTATTCTTAATCAGCGCATGATATTATCTGAAGTTTCAGAAACGATGAAAGGCCCGGCTGATTAATTTGTACGCACGGTGAGCAAGGAGGCCATTCTGCAGATCGCACTACTGCAGCGATCACATCTAGATAAATCCTCCCCATATCTAAAAAAAAAAGTGCACACGATTCCTTCCAGTTCTAGCTGTGAAATAATTCGACGAGCTTGAGTGGATACAGGCGGTGGCCTGTCAGGGGATATTTGGCTATGCTGTGCGAAATGCTGCTGCATGGCGGTGAGTAATAGAAGAGCGGTGTCAAAAAATAAACAGGGAGTAATTTTCAGCAAGGAACCATTCTTGGTTTATGATTGCCCGCGCAGGTATTCGTAGAGTCCGGAACTCAGGGCAACGACACTTTTAACGTATCTCCTTAAATTTTTTATCCGCTCGATCTTAGTTGCGTTTTTTTATTTTAGGCGACGGAAACCCGCAACTTACTTCCGTCATGAGGAAGTAAGATGGCTGCTTCGCACACCACCTCCATAACAGTTCCACACATCCCTTCAGCAAGATATTCTTCCAGCGAGGAAGCACCTTTTTTTAGATGCGAAGCATCTCATGCTCGGAACTGTGTCCCTCCCTCCCTTGTCGTCCGCCGTCCGAACTTCACTGCTCATGCGCGTCTCTTCAGCCCCGTCAGCGTTTGGGCTGACGTCAGCGCAGTCCACTATAGAAACAAATAGGTAGGGGGCGCCCGGTTTCGATTCCACGACTCTCTGGCCGCAACGGGAGGTACGTGGCGCTCTTCCCACTGCGCTACAAACCGAGACGGGAGCATGTGCTATGAACGCGCCTTATGTCCTTCACTCATTCAAAATACGTCAAGAAGCTACTGATACAACGAAGGCACGCGAAGCTGAACGTCAACGGAAACGACGAACTGAAAACTAATGGAAACTTCAGTCGACCCCATGGCTGCTTCGCATACTACTCAGGGTTCCCCTACGGGAAGATGGTGCAATTTTTTTTAGGCGAGAGAAACCCGCAACTTACTTCCCTCATGAGGAAGTAAGGTGGTTGCTTTGTACACTACCTCCAAAAAACAGTTCCACACATCCCTTCGGCAAGACATTCTTCCAGCGAGGAAGCGCTTGTTTTTCCTCACTTTTCTACAAAGACCAAAACACAACCAAACGCAGAGACCAAAACGCGATGGCGTAAGCTGAGGCCCGGCTGCTTCAAGCTTGTCCTCCGCGAACGAGAGAAAACAATGGATACTCGAATACCAAACCGATGAAGAAAAAACAGCACTGCCGGCCCAATCATCTCGCGTGGGCGGCGGGGGAAGCGAAGAAAGGAGGCGAAACCGGAGCTTGCCACCCTCACGTCACAGAGGCTGCAGTCGGTGATTCCCATCGATTCAAATCAGCGGGCGGCCATTCGGGCGCGCCGACGGGGCCCCTTTCGCTCGCAGGGCTCAGGTGTCCGCCCGCTGACAAGCAAGAGAGCGCAGCTCGCGCCCCGCAGCCAGAGCCTCTCGCTATGCAGCGCAGAGCGATTTTCCCTCAGTGGCATTGTCCCGCAAAGCAAACAATGGAAAGGCGGCGAGATGAGCGTGGGAGCCAAGCGGCAGCACCCTATAGATCCCCGCGACACGAGGTGCCGCTTCGATCGCATTAGCGCCGTGTTCGAGTGGAATGGTCTCCATATCAGCTTCTTCCGCCGGCACCCATCGCGACGCTTTTGCTTCGCTCCGCCGCCGAGCTTCCCATTTCGATGAGACAGTTCAGCGCGTTCCCGTTCCCTTTTTTTTGTTGTTTTTGTGTTTAAATAGAAGGACCTGGTTTGGTTCCTGCGAGCGTTTCGTATTCATACAAACACCTATAGGCCCGGGAGGTCTGAGAACAGCAAAAATTCGCCGGATTGCTTAAAATATTTCATCTTTCTCCTTCGCGTTCACTTCCCTTAAGAACTTGAGTGGTGGTGACGAGGTGTGCTGCGTTTGCAGTGCAGTGCACGTGTCGACTCGTGAGCCTTTCAAGCTGAAGGAAAAAAAAAAGAACTGCTTAACATAAAATCTCCGGGCAATGAAAAGGCTGATTTAAAATTTTTTAAGTGCGAATGCACTTTATAAGCGACCCTGAATTCCGGTGACCGCCGTCCGTCCACATAGCAACAGCTGCGGGTGCGCGCGCTCCTCGTCTTCCTTGGCAACGGGGGAGATGGGCGCCCGCTGCCTGGCCGCTGACATGGCACATACCCACGTGGGGGATTGGCAAGGAATCGGGCGTGAGATGGGCTAATGCACCCGCTTAAAGGAGTACTGACACGAAATTTCAAAGCTGAGATCCGCTCTAGCAATCAAGTACAACGACAACACAAATAGGTGTCTGTGCATGGCACATACCCACGTGGGGGATTGGCCAGGAATCGGGCGTGAGAAGGGCTAATGCACCCGCTTAAAGGAGTACTGACACGAAATTTCAAAGCTGAGATCCGCTCTAGCAATCAAGTACAACGACAACACAAATAGGTGTCTGTGCATGGCACATACCCACGTGGGGGTTGGCCAGGAATCGGGCGTGAGATGGGCTAATGCACCCGCTTAAAGGAGTACTGACACGAAATTTCAAAGCTGAGATCCGCTCTAGCAATCAAGTACAACGACAACACAAATAGGTGTCTGTGCATGGCACATACCCACGTGGGGGATTGGCCAGGAATCGGGCGTGAGAAGGGCTAATGCACCCGCTTAAAGGAGTACTGACACGAAATTTCAAAGCTGAGATCCGCTCTAGCAATCAAGTACAACGACAACACAAATAGGTGTCTGTGCATGGCACATACCCACGTGGGGGATTGGCCAGGAATCGGGCGTGAGATGGGCTAATGCACCCGCTTAAAGGAGTACTGACACGAAATTTCAAAGCTGAGATCCGCTCTAGCAATCAAGTACAACGACAACACAAATAGGTGTCTGTGCATGGCACATACCCACGTGGGGGATTGGCCAGGAATCGGGCGTGAGAAGGGCTAATGCACCCGCTTAAAGGAGTACTGACACGAAATTTCAAAGCTGAGATCCGCTCTAGCAATCAAGTACAACGACAACACAAATAGGTGTCTGTGAATAAATGCATCTTTCTTTCTTTGTAGTTGTGTGTATGTGTGTGATCTCTCTTTTGCGAACATTACCGAACCGCGCAAATTCAACTCCTGCATTCGCACTTTCACATTCTTCCCCTCGGGGAAATGCGGGGAATTTTTTTTCGGAAGTCCTCTCACTCAACTGAAGCTTTGACCCATACGGTATTTTGCCCGATTTCCTTAGCCGTACCTGTCCGGTACTCGCCAGGGTCGCTTGGTTCTCTGCACAGCACGAACTTATTTATTTATTTATTTATTTATTTATTTATTTATTTATTTATTTATTTATTTATTGAGTGAGTGAGTGAGTGAGTGAGTGAGTGAGTGAGTGAGTGAGTGAGTGAGTGAGTGAGTGAGTGAGTGAGTGAGTGAGTGAGTGAGTGAGTGAGTGAGTGAGTGAGTGAGTGAGTGAGTGAGTGAGTGAGTGAGTGAGTGAGTGAGTGAGTGAGTGAGTGAGTGAGTGAGTGAGTGAGTGAGTGAGTGAGTGAGTGAGTGAGTGAGTTATAACTCCCTGACCAATAACCGAATGACTTCGCAATTACCAGAGCTAAGCTCCGTGGCTCCGTGGACCGCCGTAGAGTGAGAAAACGAGAGATGTCAACGTGACCATGCTGGACGTGCAAATAGAAGAGCAACGTTCGCCCCCCGTGTGGTTGCTCTTACCGTCGCTGGCATTGCGTTTACAGACTACTCGTCTCTATCATCCCGCCTGCAAACCCGGTGTATTTTGATCAACTTTCTTGTTTCCTTAAAAATTGGCGACGCTCCGTGTACAGATGGCGTGAATTTTGCAATACAACAATTTTGGATCGGGCCACTGTGACGCTTCTCCTCAATATCTTGAAGTAAGTATAAGACGCGGGATATGGGTGGGTCACCTTTCCGTCGTTGCTGTCACGCCAGACGTACAACGGGCGCAGCACAGGTGACGAAACGGCAAACGTCGGCCACGGCGAAATGCAGAAAGAGGTCGGAAGCGGCCGAGCGTTCCGCCTTGCGTACGTGACAGTGGCGTGTGCGTGTGTTCTTTATTATTTATTTTTCTTTGGAGATTTAGACCACGCTGACCGCGGAGGCAGTATGTGTCGACCTCACTTCGCGGCTCGACGGACAGGAAGGCACTTGGGACGCCGCTCGGATAGTTTTACGACACGCGAAAGAAAGGAAGAGGAGAAAAATCTGTGGTGAGGGAATGAATTCGGGACTTATCGCGTTTAGTTGACGTGTTTGCTTTAGAGAGATTGCAAGGCGTGTAGTTCCTTCGTGATTCCGAACGCGCTCTGGCTTTTAATTTTTCTGAATCAGAATTACACGAGCCCTACCCCGTTTTCGGGGAGTGAATTCTCGAGGTCTAGGGCATGTATCGTGAAGTATACAAGCAATACCAGGTAAGTGTGTTTAATTTTTGTTCTATGGTAACGCTACAAACAGGCCGAGTTGTGTGCGTACAGCTACATACACATACACACACACATACACGCATACACTAAACAAAAAAACGTTTTCCAATGCTCGACCGCCGACCCCTTTTAAACGGATTTATAAGCTACGGGGAACGAAATTCTCGAAAGACGACTGTAAATCGCTACCTTAGACATGTGGGATTATAACCAGTTTGTGACTAAAAATGGGACGAGTGCCGCGAGCCTTTGGTTGCTGCATGGGCTGCCGCAAACTTGTAAGTGCATCGGGGAAATGTGGTATGAAGCGGTTTCTTTTTAAATACACAGACCACTATCGGAGTGTTGTTCAAGCTGTAACTCGCCTTCTCATATTGTCACGGCGATATTACAAGGCAATATTGCAAGCAATATTACAAGACAAGTTAGAGCGAGTTCAAAACCGAGCTACTCGATTTGTGACTCATAATTTTAACCTCAATGTCAACAGCTCGCAAGTAATAAACAACCGTATATGGAAATGACTGAATCAGAGAAGGAAACTGCTCGGGTTTAAATTGCTACCTGCAGTATTTACAATAACTAAATCGCAACATATAAAGACTCGCAGAGGCAATGCACAAAACATTTGAGAATACCAATGCCGCATTAATGTGTTCACACATTCCTTGTTTCCTAACAGTAATAATGGTTGGAAGAAAGTTTCAAACGAAGTGCTTGTTGCTATCGAGAATATTGTATAATTTTTCTTTGCGGATATCTCCTGTATGTATTGTTTTATTGTTCAAAAACTTGCTTGTTTGTTATTTGTTCTTCAATGAGCCATTTATGTACCGTATAGTGTTCGAAACTACCCTCTACGATAATGCCCTATGGGCGTTGGAGGAACTCTAACTAACTAAACAAATAAATAAATAAACAAATAAATAAATAAATAAATAAATAAATAAATAAATAAATAAATAAATAAATAAAATCCCGAGCCGTCTCCACTAACGTGAAACCTGGGGAGGGGCGGAGCATGCAGTGTATAAGTGTATTATTGGCCCCTCGGCGTTGTTGCCTACGGAGATGAAACCGTTTGGGGGTAGAGGTATACAGCTTGGCTGTAAAAGACTCTTGTCTTTTTAGCCCGAAGTTCTCCTACGCGAGGCGTAAACCAGTTCCCCGGTGTTTTCGTGCCGCGAATACATGAGACTACGATTACGACGACGACGACGACGACAGGAGACGCCAACAGCACCAGCACCTCAGCGGCGTCGCCCCTCATAAATACGGAGATATGGTAGTGCCAGTATACGGCTGTGGGCCCATCGTCCGGGGAAGACGCTTGTGCGGGCGTTTAAGCCAGCGCCGCCTCTCTCGTTGCCGCCTGATGAATATTGTAAATACATCGGTCATCATCTACCGTGGTTCCTGTAACCTCTGTGCTGCCTCCGCATAACAATATCCGTAACTACAGCAAGTTGCACTCTAAAGCATGCTTTGCCACAGAGCATTTTTTCGCGGGTAGACACATATCGACCACTGACAACCTCAAAACATCGGAGCCGCGGCCGCGCTGTAAATTTCAAATTGCGGTGCTCTTTTATCCGACCAACCACCGCTTCTGTGATCTCAACCCGTGAGATGATGTCAACACAAAGCGGACTTGTCGCAATGAAGCTGACTTTAAGGGGCCTCGGTGTTTAATCGAGCCGCTCAAGCATTTATTCGACAATCCACACTTATAATTTCGAAAGTTTTTTTTTTTTTTTAATTCTCAAGCATTGATGTGTAGACTCAACGAGGGAACCCACCCGCCCACCGGTAACATGTGATGTGTCACACTTTCACCACACACGAAACTGCTCTTAATAAGGGGTTCTGGGCGCCTCCCACTTTCATATACAAGTTTGTGTACTGCCCCTGAAAAAAATGTATCCCCAGCAATGCAATTTTGTGCAGTAGTGGTGGAGATTTTAGAAAGGCTCGGTGTAGGCGCTCCATAAGAGATGCACAGGGTTTCATGGGCGTATTTAATAGAATGCCCTATGGTCCTCCCATCTTCATACGACGTTTCATATTAAAGCGAAGCTGTAGTGTTCTTACTGATGGCGTCTGTAAAGCGAAAACGCCAAGTGAAGTGAAAGAAAGAACGCCTCCCGTGGCCGCAATTCAACCTGGGTCCCTCGCTTATGAAGCCGGCGTCTATCACATTGCTCCATTTCGACACGGTCGAAGCGATTTGGAAAACTCAGATGACAACCAAAGAATCCGTCACGACAAAGCTTTGCGTTCAACCATCGTCGTCGTTTGACCGCAGGGTGCATGATTTTTCCCTAGACGCTTTGCCCGATTACAGTTTGAGTGCTGTCTGGCAGATAGCACTAAGCTTTTGAAGAATCAAAGGCGAAAGTTTGCCTCGGTACATTAACCTCGGTTCTCTTTACCTTTGTGGCCGAATGCCGCTTTCTTCTTCGGCGGGACGTTGCCCGTCGGACTGAGTTTTCGGCCGCGATGCCTTCAAATCTTTCCGGTAGAAGGGAAGTGCATTAAACTCTGTGCTGACAGCCGGACTTGTTTCGCCAGGGAAATGTAAACACGCACGGCGCCACGGGCCTTAGGTAACCGCTCCGTGTCGGCTGGGTGAACGAGCGCTCAAGGCAGTGTGACGCCACACATGGACTCAGCGGGTCCCGTGAACTGGTCCACTCTCAGCCCCTCCGACTCGCCTCATCTACCGGTGCTATTTCGGACGTAAAGGGAATAGAAAGGTCCTGTTGATCATCTGCCACGGTTGACATTGCTTCCCTTTGCCCGGCTCTTATCGGTTTCGCTATAAAGCAGGTTTTTCCAAAGAAGGGTTTCAGTGGGACGACATATCCGCCATAGACAACCTCATGACATCGGATCTGTAACACCACTGAAAAATTTCAATTTACGGCGCTCTTTTTGTCTTGAGCAACCACCGCTGCTGCTAACTGAACCAGCAAGATCGCGAAGTGGGCTATTTCGTTTCCTGTTACCTCACAAGCAGCTTAACGCAAAACGAAACGACGAAGAAGCAAAAAAATCCCCAAGGAAAGGCGCTCACTGTACCACATGCCACGGCCGAGTCGCTGAGTCGAAACGAACGGGCGTCGGCCCAGACGGCATGCAGGGTGCGGTCGGGTGGTCGCGGCGCCAAACGGTTCACTTGGCAAAACGAGAAGAACGCCCCCCTCGACTTCATGTCGGCAGCGTGCGTATTGCGGCGCGGATCAAAGCCGCCTCTCCCTTCCCCCTTCCAGCCCTTGCCAAAAGGCAGGCGTTCACCAAGGGCGACCGAATAGGCCCTGGTTCGGCGGTGGCGGCTGCGAAGACGGGGTCGTGCCGCTCGGCCGCGCGTGCACGATAGCCGTGCACGTCGAAACATCTCCGCGGTGCACCGCGACCGAAGCTGAGCTCGAACCCGTCAGGCCTCGGCGGAAGAGGTGCGCGGTGACGCCCGTCCGTTTAATTTCGAAACCGTTCCATCACTGGGCTGTCTGCTCCAATCTGCACCGGCAGCAACCGCCACGGGTTCTTGCGGCGTGGCTTGTTTCCTCTACCGAAGTGCTGAGTGAGGGATTCTGAGGGAAAGTAAGGGCCTCGTTGCGGAAGACACGTTAGATCATTCGTAGCTTTTCCACCGTATGTACAGGGCGCCTAAACATGTGTCGGTTTTCGTTGAAATGCGCGAATTCCAAAATTTCTCTTCTCTACCCTCTTTCTCAGATAGAGTATGACGAGAGCAATCACTAAAGCGACAGCTCCCAAATAGATTGATCGCGCCAGGATCTGTGTTAATTTTCCCAGACTCGGTCAGGTCATCCCACATGGTCAGCCCATTGCTCGGTCAGGTCATCCCACATTCGCACGTCAGGCCGTCAAAAATTATACCCCGGAAAATGGTCTCGGCCAGCAACAGCCACATTCCTGGTTTTTTTAGCTGGTTCTTCACACAAGCAGATAAATTTGGGCCTGAACTTCCTATTGGGGAGTGCGGTGTGCAGTATCCGTGGCCGAATGGGGTTCGTCACGCCTCTTTTAAGTGACTGGGCGGATTTGACAAGGTCCGTGCGCGTTAAACCAGATAAGCGTATAAGAAAATTCTTGCTTATAAGAATATATTGTCGCGAAGCGGAGATCTCTTGATGTTTTCTGGTTGTTTTTTAGTTCTGTGCCGCCGCCGGGGCTCTTCCTCCCAAGTGTTTGTGTGAAAGCGCTTCGGACGCGGCTGGGCCCTGCCCCGTTTTTTGTAAGCGCATGCGAAGTTTGTCTCTGCGCGCTGACCGACCGAGAGAGAGAGAGAAACCGAGAGTCGCGGCTGTTGGGGGAAGCGAACCGTCGCCTCGGTTTCTGTTACCGCGCGCACTGGCGTCTCTGACCACCCCGTTGCGCGCCTACGCGGGCCGCTATGTTCTCCGACCCTCGGTCTCGCTCAAACGGCCGCCTGTTTTTTCTCCTTTTCGAGTTTGTATACCTTTACTTTATTCTCACCAGTAATTCTTTTGCCAGAAACGGGCACCTTCGAGTGTGAACTGTGTATCTTCTGTGTGTGATTTTTTTCCTTTTCACTTTGGCGGGGACATGTCTGATTGGAGCTAAGAAGCGTCTTCCTGATTGGCTGCGGGTGTGCCTTAGCCTTTTTCCACGCAGTCCGCACACGCTAGGATGCGCTTTTCCCCCCAATACGTCCCCCACTGGACAGCTTGAAGCAAATATAACGCGGCCCCTCTGGCTATTGGGGGCGAGAGGGCGGCCTGCACCAGCTCACTTCAGAAACTCTGCCGCCCGTCGTCGTGCCCTCCCGCCGGGAGCCCTTCGCCCGCCAGCTATGCCCCGCTAAGTACCCTTAATCTTTTGACTGTCGTTTCCATCTATGTAATAAGTGTATGTCACCCGTTTCCTTAAATTAGGGTGCACTGCCAGAAGATATGGGGAGTCGACTCAAGAGAGCCAACAAACCCCACCGAATCCACAGGGCACAGGTGACAAAGGGGGTGGCCGTCTGATGTGCGGCTTTCGCCGACCAGAGCGGCAAGAATGAGCAAGAGCCTTGAACAAAAAAAAAACAGTACAACGACTTATATTTATACAGGCCAAGTACTGTACAAGCACGAGGTAATGAATCGATAGTGACAGACAACTTAGATGGAATTCAAATACAAGAAACAGTCCAATTAGACAAAATTATACAAACAGGAGCGTTAACAATGGAATATTACTAAGCGGAGCAGTTAACTAAAAGAAAATGAACAGTTCGATGCTTATGAGAGACAGAGTCCCTGCATATTCACCGACCGGGCCGGACGATGCACCGCTGTCGGAGGCGAGTCGGCTACCTGGGAAGCGTGGCTTCGCTGTAGGCCAGGCCGTCCGAGACGATCACGGTCATCCGAGGCCCGGGAGCACGTTGGAGTCCTCCAGGGCGCGGGTCGCCGATGGTGTGATGAACAAACTGGCAGGTGCCGTTGTCAATCACGACGTCCAAACGTAGCTGGTGGGTTTAGGTGCGGCTTCTCTTTTTATACGCGCGCCGGCGCGCCGGCGCGGAGAGGGAGAGCACAACACACCACGCGCCCGCCGCCGTCAGCGAATAACTTCACTCTTCTCCCTTCTAGAATCATCGCCGCTCTTTAGCACTGGCAAGGCCACGCGCACCTTCTCGAAAGTACTGGAAGCTTCGACGAAACGGGAGCGGCGGAGGTTTTATTTTTGTTGTTTTCTTGCCGGCGAGCCGGCGGGTGATCATGTTACCGTCTCTTCGTTCGAGAAAGTTCCAGCGTTGTCTCGGCGCGAATAGAACCGGACTGAATGAATCGGACGAGTGTAAGAAGAATTAGGCGCTGTACAATAAATGAAAGAATTTATACGGTACTTTTAGACGTCGTACGCTCGAGTTTGTGACAGTGTAATTGTTTCAACTTTGTATGTGCTAAATGTCACCAATGTCATCAGTAGATTAAACACGTTAACCTTAAAACTTCTTCGACGTTTCCACTTCTTCACTGCAATCTTCATGCTACAGTAGCGGCAAGGTGTTAACCAAAATACTCCGTTACAATATATAAGAAAATCCAGTTTTCTTGCTTTTGTTTTGCTTTGTTTGGCGACGCTCGCGACAGCGTGAAACTGTCTTTTTTTATATCTCGTTTTTATGCAGCGCTTTTTTTCCGCTTTTCTTCGGTGCCATTTTTACATGCATGTCGCTGTATTTGCATTCATAAAAAACAACCTGATGTGAATATTGAATTAAAACTGCGCTATACCTTTCATTTCCGTGCTCGTGTCTTGCCTTAAATCTGCACAGGGCTACCTGTACGCTAAGCAATGCTGAAATGTACGGATCAAGCCACCAGCGGTAATATTTTGTAAAGGTTTTGCCTAACGTCTCCAGCTTCGCCGGTATGCAAGAGGCTTAGATATCACCGGTGGTTTTTCATTGTCAATAAAACCCATCTCTCGAATGAAGCACGATAAGCGCGGATGAAAACACCGTCCGAACTCCCAAACGACCGGTTATTAAAACGTTTGTGGGGAAGCGTGCGATGTGAGCAAAGAATATATGAAAATAAAGGCTGTATAGTAAGATAAGATAAAGGCTAACCTAAGCAAAGATAAGCTGCACTAAGATAAGATAAAGGCTGTTCCCTTTTCCGTTACGATTGAAAACATTAAGCAGCGTACTGGAAGAAAATGGCGGCGGAATGTTTACTCTTGTGGCCGACCTGCATGTGCAGAATTTACTTCAGGTCCCCTTTTAGTCATCCCTAGTGAAAGAAGACGCGCTTTCTCAAGCGAGTTTCCTCATCCCACACCCCAAGCATGTTTTATCTATAATTTATTTTTAGAGAAACGCCCGTTGAACAACTCGAAAACTGCAAGTTCGCTGTAGAGAGAGAGAGAGTCGGGCGTGAGCCCGATTATTATCGCCGTAATGGTCACTCCAACATATTTATTCCGCCTACAGAGGGCGCTAATCATAGTATCTGCTCCTTCCTTTTCTAGATTTCCATGGCACACATTTTGTAGTCGTTATGATTACTATCGCTTCCTTCGCAATTTGCACCAAGAAAGAGTTCGTTCCTTTGAAACCTATTTCTTTCTCCTTCTTCGTGCTCGCGGACACCACCCGGTCGATACACTCCTTCGCGGCCACTTAGGCGCCCACAGCTTCCCTGCACGCAATCCGATCCTCGGCGGACGCAGCGCAATCGACAGGCGCAACAGTCCGCGAAGCGGAGCCAGCGCCAGGAGTGTACACACATGCGAGGCGGAGGTTAGGATGCTGCTCCGGCCGTACTGCCTGTGCTACACGGTGTACGCGGCCGCTGCTGCGCCTCTAATTGGACGTGAGACAACAGCGACGCCCCGGTCATAAAACATTATCTACGTGACAAGCGTCGCTCTTTGGGGGGCTGGTGTACACTACTTGAATGTGCGGCTGTAGCTCGCTGTGCTCGCATCAACAGCGCCGATGCCGAGAGGACGATAAACGTGTCTCTACGTAGCGACCCGGTTCGCGGAGGGGCGATGCCGCTGCGTAAACAAAACCCGAGATCCGGGCTGTGTGCGCAGGGTGCAATCGCGGAACGGTGAACGTCGAGTGAATTACCGTAGCGGGACGTTTCGGATGAGGAGGAGAAGTATGTATTTTAGAGGGACCCGAGCGGAGAACGCGTAAGGCGGTCGGACGTATATCGCCAGTGTTCATTTCTCTTTACCGGTGTCAGGGGCTACGAAGAATTCGCTGGGGGCCGACGAACGAAAGAAAATAGAAGAACGAACGGAAAGCGGAGAAGACGGCCCTGCAGCGTATACGACACCGCCACAGCTTACGCCGCCAACGCCTCCCCGAGTCGCCGCCAGTGTTTATACATACCATCACGCGGCCCCGAGCGGCGCCCGCGTTCATACGTGCTGTGTACGAGTGGTTCGGATTTCGGACCCTCGCTTGCGAGGGTAAACTGAACTTCGTGCGCGGAGAGTCGCCCCACCGCCGCGCATCGCGACGGACGTTCTCAGTGCCGATTCCCCGATCCTATAACGCAATGTAATCAGTTTTCCAGTCATTAAACAGTTTAATCTCTTTCCAAGACAAGTCCTTACTAAAACCGGCCACTCTGACACCGGGAAACATTTTGCTTAGAGTTTGGGAGTGTGCCTGAGCCGTATCGTTCCCATCACCCCGTATACGCGCACAACGAGAGTAACTGCGATTCGAAGCCGGTCGTAATGGCCGCTTGTTACAGTCAAGGCCTCCGTGCGGCTTTTATTGGCGTAACTGGAATGCCGCTCATATTCCCCTCCGGCTATACCCTCCAGTAGAACTAACGACGGGAGGGAGGTGGTGGCTACACCCTTATGCCCTCTAGCAAGGCTGTGAAGGCTTTTGCTCGTTTCTTGGCGTCTCCTGGCGTGTCTCTCTATACACTGTGGTTTCGGCAGTGCAGACCGCTAAGTACACACCACAAACTCAACTTCAACTTCAACTTAATTGAGCATTTCGTACATAGAAATGCAAGGACAAACACAAAAAGCTGCACACCTGCAGCTTGACGGAGTGTTTGCCCATTCGGTTGACTTGGCAGAGTAGGAAACGGGAGTTCAAAGCATACGCACACGAAACAGTTCTAGGAAAATAAATCTCGCCTTAACAGGTCGACATTACATATACACAAAAGAGAAAGCATTAAAAGGCACAATAGCTCACATTTTGTAAAAGAAACTTAATAAATGACATACATAAAAGCATATAGACATCTATACATGTTCTATTTTTTTTGCTCTCTATTGCACTCATTTTTCTATAATTTTATGTGATTGTCTCTTCGCCGCGGGTAGTGAAGCTGACGGTTAATATAGCTGAGCCTCCCGCGTTCACCACCTGTTATTCTCTCCTTAATACCTTCAAACGCCGACTGCCGCTTTTAAAGCGTCGAAGCCCCTTAGGGGCTCGGGCTGTTGGCGTCTCATGTCGTCGTCGTAAGCGTTTCACGTTAGTGGAGATGGCCCGGGGTTTTTCTTTCTTTTTTTTTTGTCAGACACAACCTGCAAATACAGCCGAATAAGACGGGGAAATATACTACGAAAAGAGGTGCGCGATTTTCATCCCACATGGAACTGTGACCCCTTTCAGGCCACATAGTTCGAGCGCGAGGGTAATTGTTCGCTTCAAAGGTGCACCTGCGGAGTTTCACTTCAAGAATGCGAGGGACCGACGTCAACTATGGCTGGGGGCGTTGCACATCCAGTGTCCCGTGTTTTCTGTTGACAAGCATCGACAAGCGTCTACGCCTATCGTTCAGCAAAGAAATGAACTATTATACCCGGACTCCGACTGCTCGCTCCGGGCCTTTGTAGAAACAGAGCACGGCAGCGTCTCACGCGCAGTCGGCACACAAGCGTTGCTGTCGCGTGCATGCCGCAGAAACAATAGCCGCAGGGTGGCACGCTGGTGCCGCTGCTCTTTATGCCGCAGACACGGCCGTTGTTGTTGTTCTCGTTGTGTCCCAACTGTAGCAGCGAGCCCTTGCAAGCGGCGCCGCCGAAGCGTTTCGAACCACGACGCACGCAGGACGCGGAGGGGTCGCCGGAACGGACGGCCCGACAGGCACGGCGATTACGACGCGGGGGGGACGACGTCGCTCGAGAAACAAGCTCCGATTCGGCAAGAGAAGAAAACTTCAAAAGAGCGCCTGGACGAGGCACGGCGGAGGAGTTCCGCGTGGCGTTCCGCGCGTGTAAGTATACAGGTACACGCCGCGTGCAAACCGGTATGTCGGCTTCCAGGATGGACAAGGAGTGTCCTGCTGCTGAATGCCAGGGTGGGTATACAAGCGTCCGGAACGAAAATACACACAGAGGTGTCGGTGCCGTATTTATTCGAATATAAGGCGAGGTTTCTTTCCAAAATCCAAAATCCCTAGTCTATTTATATATTGTCACGAAGCCATAGATGAAACAGTTGTCTCCAAGGAAAACAAGTTTGTTGGAGCGAACTTGTGCTCCCCTAACAACTCAAAGAATACGCAGGCGGCGCAGCAGCAATCAACAAAGTGACGTGAGAAAGCGAGCGTCGACGATTCGAATGCCGCGGCATCTGCTCTGCGGGCTTTTATTTTTCGGCGTGAGTGGTTCTGGAACCGTCTATTTACATCCAGAACAATGTACATCAAAGAGGATTAGTCTGGGCTAGTGACGTTAGGGCGAAACAGTCTGCCTATCTGAATGAGACAGCCCGTGCGGCATAGAACTAAAGAATGGGAGACGCGCTTCGCTGGGGCACAGATAACACACCCGGGCGTGACCGGGCAGTAAAAATAAACAATAAACAAACCCATACATGGTTCGCGGCAATATATATATATATATATATATATATATATATATATATATATATATATATATATATATATATATATATATATATATATATATATATATATATATATATATATATATATATATATATATATATATATATATATTGTTACGAGGCAGATGCGGGCTATTTACACGCTGTGCTTAAAAGCGATCTATTTTCAAAGAATGAGGCGTATAGTCCGAAGCCGAGGATACCAGCGTAGCTCGAGCCAGTCTGTCTCTGCGCGACCTCTTCGTCTTCGCTTCGGCTTGCCTTGCGCGACCCACTGATGCGGCACGTACCCATAGATGAAATGTACGATGGATTGACCACCAGGTGATCCAGTGCATTGCCATGTGAAATGTCAAGAGGGCCGTGACATGATCCCCCTCCGGCGGAGAAGCGCCGTCTCGGTGCTTATTGAAATCGAGGATCAGGGAACAGGTGGGGCCACTGAGTAATACGCCTTGAGGCGGTCGACGTGGACGAGTTGAGCTGATGGGTCCAGTGACGGTGAGGAAGGAGCGGCGGGAACAATTTCGTACGTCACAGGTGTGACCATACGCTTAATCCGATAGGGGCCTTTGAAGCGAGGCAGCAGTTTCTCGGAGAGACCAATGCGGTGGCAAGGGGTGCTAACAAGAACCAAGGAGCCGGGCGTAAAGTGGGCGGTGCGGTGTTGCTCATCATAGCGGTGTTTCTGGGAAGACTGGAAAGCTGCGAGCTTGGCACGCGCAACCTGGCGGGCGACATCAGCGTGAGCGACAGCATCGCGGGCATATTCGGTAGCCAGAGGTGTCGCATCAGGAAGTAGGGTATCTAAGGGAAGAGAGGGTTCACGGCCGTAGAGAAGAAAGAACGGTGAATAACCGGCGGTGTCATGACGGGATGAGTTGTATGCGAATGTAACATACGGCAAAGTGACGTCCCAATCCAGATGGTCCGCGGAAACGTACATCGCGAGCATGTCGGTGATGGTCTTGTTAAGCCTTTCCGTCAAGCCATTAGTCTGGGGATGGTAGGCGGTGGTCAGCTTGTGCTTCGTTGGCAAGAGCGGAGGAGGTCGTCAACAACCCGAGACAGGAAGTACCGGCCACGGTCGGTAAGGAGCTGACGGGGAGCACCGTGTTGTAGGATGACGTTGTGAAGCAAGAAATCAGCAACGTCGGTGGCACAACTGGTGGGGAGAGCACGCGTAATAGCGTAGCGGGTCGCGTAATCGGTCGCAACAGCGATCCAGCGATTTCCCGAACGAGAGAGAGGAAAAGGGCCGAGCAGGTCCAAACCGACCCGAAAGAAAGGTTCGGAAGGAATCTCTATCGGTTGGAGCAGTCCGGCTGGGCCCAAAGAAGGGGTTTTCCGACGCTGGCACAGGTCACATGCCGTTACGTAGCGGCGGACTGATCGGTAGAGTCCGGGCCAGTAAAATCGCTTACGTACACGGTCGTAAGTTCGTGCGACGCCAAGGTGGCCAGCCGTCGGCTCGTCGTGCAGCTGATGGAGGACGTCAGATCAGAGGTGTTCAGGAACAACGAGAAGCTCGTCAGGGCCGTCTGCGCGAAAGTTCCGGCGGAACAGCACGCCGTCGCGGAGCAAAAACACGTTCAATGCAGGGTCTGACGGCATGGTGGTGAGACGTGCAATGATCGGCTGCAATGATTGGTCGCGACGCTGGTGGTCGGCGATGTTGAGAAAGTCAGTTAGTGCAAGGACACAAGAATCAAGGTCGTTGTCAGCTGTATCAGGTTGGTCGACCGGTTGACGCGACAGGCAGTCGGCGTCGCTGTGGAGCCTACCAGACTTGTAGGCCACGGAGTAGTCAAACTCCTGAAGGCGTAAAGCCCAGCGACCAAGACGACCAGTGGGATATTTCAAGGAAGCAAGCCAGCATAGGGCATGGTGGTCAGTTACCGCAGAAAAGGGCCTTCCGTATAAATATGGGCGGAATTTGTTCACGGCCCATACAAGAGCCAGGCATTCGCGCTCGGTGATCGAGTAGTTCCTCTCGGAAGGTGACAAAAGGCGACTGGCATACGCTATCACTCGTTCGAGACCGGCGTGTTTCTGAACCAGTACAGCCCCTATGCCGTGTCCACTCGCGTCCGTGTGGACTTGGGTCGGAGCGGAAGGGTCAAAGTGCGCTAGAATAGGTGGATTAGTGAGATGATTGACAAGTGTTGAAAAAGCGGAAGCTTGCTCAGGGCCCCAGGAAAACGGGTTGTCGTGCCGAAGCAGATCCGTGAGGGGCCTGGAAATTTCAGCGAAGTTCTTGACGAAGCGCCGAAAGTAGGAGCAGAGCCCCACAAAGCTTCGAACTTCTTTCACCGATCGAGGAGCAGGGAAGTCTTTTACGGCTCGTATTTTGCCTGGATCAGGTTGGACTCCGGTAGCGTCGACGAGGTGCCCAAGGATCTTTATTTGGCGACAACCGAAGTGGCACTTTAACGAATTTAGCTGAAGTCCAGCTCTGCGAAAAACTGCCAGGATGTCGGAAAGGCGATGCAAGTGTGTCTCAAACGTGGGAGAAAAGACGATAACGTCATCCAGGTAGCATAAGCATGTCGTCCATTTAAATCCCTGGAGAAGAGAGTCCATCATCCTTTCGAATGTGGCTGGCGCATTGCAGAGCCCGAACGGCATGACCTTAAATTGGTACAGTCCGTCTGGTGTTACAAAAGCGGTCTTTTCGCGGTCCATGGGGTCGACTGCAATTTGCCAGTACCCTGATCTCAGGTCAATGGACGAGAAATACGACGCGCCATGCAAGCAGTCGAGGGCGTCGTCAATTCGAGGAAGTGGATAAACGTCCTTCTTGGTTATTTTGTTTAAATGTCTGTAATCAACACAGAATCGCCATGAGCCGTCTTTCTTTTTGACCAGCACGACTGGAGACGCCCATGGACTAGAAGACTGCTCAATAACATCTTTCCGCAACATCTTCTCGACTTCCTGCTGAATGACGGTACGTTCGGTGTGGGAGACACGATATGGACGTCGGCGGATAGGGGTCGCATCACCAGTGTTTATGCGATGTGTCACATGGGAAGTCTGGCCCAACGGACGGTTGTCCAAGTCGAAAATGTCCCGATATGACGCTAGGAGACAACGGAGCTGATGGGCTTCCGGAGGTAGAAGGTCCGACGCTATCATGTCGATAAAATCAGCGGTAGTTCGTGAAATGTCCCGTTGGCTATCCGTAGAGGATTCAGAGTCGTCAGTTGTCACCACGGAAACTTCGCATTCAGCCAAGGGGATCAGTGTAGCAAGCGACATTCCACGGGGAAGGACTTGGGTGGAGAAACCGAAGTTCAAAAATGGGAGGCCAATTTCGTTCTTCGCGACAGTCACGACTGTATAAGGAAGGGTCACGTTGCGTTCAAGGAGTATATCGGTGACGGGCGAGACAAGGTAGTCACCATCTGGAACTGGCGGGCACGACGATAAACGCACGTAGGTGCGTTTCGAGCATTACGTAGGTGCGTTAGGGAGCTAATCGAGCATGTTCGGCGCCGCAAAGCCGGTAAGTGGGCGTGATGTCATCAAGGGGTGTTGTGGGCAGCTCAAGACGTAAAACCCCGGTGGCGCAGTCAATGAGGGCGGCGTGTTCTGTAAGAAAGTCCAGTCCGAATATTATGTCGTAAGGACATGTGTCCAAGACGGTGAACAAGACAGGGATGTCGTGTCCGTCAATTGCGACGCAAGCGGTACATATTCCGGCTATGGTGGTCGTTCCTCCGTTGGCGACTCGTACAGCACGGCATATCGCGGGCGTCATAACTTTCCGAAGAGTGCGGCGAAGGTTCGAACTCATGACTGAAATATTGGCACCTGTGTCGACTAAAGCACTAACACGAACCCCGTCAACGTGAACATCTATCAAATTGGGTCTTGAAACCGAAGTCAACAGAGGATTTGCAGGCCGGGTCGTTAATGCAGCATCACCTCCGGGAGCTGCACTGGCTAGTTTTCCGAGAGGGAGGCCGAGAAAGTGGGCGGCGGAGTCTGGCGGCGGGGCTGCGGCGAACGCGACTGGCGACGCTGAGGTGACGGCGAGCGGCTAGATAGGTTGCGTCGTGTGTTGTCGGGTGCGAAGGGCTGCTGAGGACGTGGCGGAAAACGTCGAGGGTAGCCGTCGGAGTAGCTGTTCTCGGGAAACCGTTGACGGCTAAATGGCGACCAGCTGCTGCGGTAATAACGGGCGACGTGTCCAACGCGATGGCAGTTGAAACAGATGGGGCGGTCATCGGCTGTTCTCCATTCACCAGGACTGCGTCGTCGGTAGCGCGGTAGAACATCGTACGGCGGCGGGACATCAGTACGGGGAGAAGGGGTACGGAAGCCGTCGCAGGGATCCTGGCGTCCCAAGGCACAAATTGAGTGAAGGCCCAGGGACGTGATCTCGTCTCTAACGACGGCTTGGATGAGAGAAATCGTGGGGCCGTTCCGGTCGTGCGCGCAGTGCTGAGCGATTGGAGCCATAGCCTCGATCTCACGGCGTACTATTTTCGTCAGGCTCTCAGTCTGGGCCTCCGTGCTAGGCGTCAGCGTTGTGCGTGGTGGCACCGACACATCTTGACACGACGACGTTGCCGCCGTGTGAGGCAGCCGAGTAAACTGGTGGGCAATGCGGCGGCATTTGGCCTCCTGGAAGCGTCGGCATTCGTTAAGAATGGCGTCGATTGTAGCGGCATCCTTACACATCAGCAGATGGAAGGCGTCATCTGCAATGCCTTTAAGGACGTGGCCTACCTTGTCGGCTTCCGACATTTCGGGATCAACCTTTGCGCAGAGGGCCAAAACATCGTGTATATACGTGATATACGATTCAGTGGCGGACTGGGCGCGCGAAGCGAGCTGTTGACGTGCGGCGAGCTGGCGACCCACGGGGCTGCCAAATATTTTCCGCATCTTTTCTTTGCAAACGTCCCAGCTGGTCACCGTGTGCTCGTTGGTGTCATACCAGGATTTGGCTGTGTTTCTTAGATAGTAAGGTAGGTTAGCCAGCATTATTATACCATCCCACCTGTTATGGGCGCTGGCACGTTCGAACATGCGAATCCATTCTTCCACGTCGGTGTCGTCCTCACCGGTGAAAAAGCCCGGGTCACGGGGCTGAGAAACGGTGATGAGGGGCGCAACGGGTGCGGTCTCGTTGGCAGGAGGCATCGTGCGTCGACGAATGTGTCACCCACTTCGAAGATCCGTGGTGTGGTGTTGCTGCGCTGTTGACAGGCACAGGGACGGGAACCGCAACCTCCACCAAAAAGATGTTACGAGGCAGGTGCGGGCTATTTACACGCTGTGCTTAAAAGCGATCTATTTTCAAAGAATGAGGCGTGTAGTCCGAAGCCGAGGATACCAACGTAGCTCGAGCCAGTCTGTCTCTGCGCGACCTCTTCGTCTTCGCTTCGGCTTGCCTTGCGCGACCCACTGATGCGGCACGTACCCATAGATGAAATGTACGATGGATTGACCACCAGGTGATCCAGTGCATTGCCATGTGTAATGTCAAGAGGGCCGTGACAATATATATATATATATATATGTATATATATATATATATATATATATATATATATATATATATATATATATATATATATATATATATATATATATATATATATATATATATATATATATATATATATATATCTGACAGAAATAAGAGTTGGCAGGCAAGAAAACCTCGGAAACCAAAGGGGACGATGGGGCAGGTCATTGAAATAGATAAAGAATTTGGAAAGAAAGAAAGAAAATAGGAGAAAAAATGCCCGCCAGGTGGGATCCGAACCCACGATCCCACTCCACTTTCTTTCTTTCTTTCCAAATTCTTTATCTATTTCAATGACCTACCCCATCTTCCCCTTTGCTTTCCGAGGTTTTCTTGACTGCCAACTCTTATTTCTGTCTTATTTTCAACGAGCCCCTCATTCCCTATTATGATTCGCTACATGCATAGCGAGCACCTCTGTTCTGGCAGTCTTGGTGCCATAGGAAGCTTAAGAGGGTTCAACGCTGGTCGACCACTCTTGACATGTCGTAGACACTCGAGTCACGGCCCGGGGGTAAAAAGAACGTCCCCTTCACCCCGAGTAGTCCGAGTGGCGCTGGCTACCACCCCCAAGCACAGGAAACAAAAATACCTTAACATAAATACCCCAGAAAGTGGAGGGAAAACTCGCCCCGCCGGTAGCGTAGTGGTTATCGCACCAGACCGGTATTCTGGAGGTCGTGGGTTCGGATCCCACCTGGCGGGCATTTTTTCTCCACTTTCTTTCTTTCCAAATTCGTTATCTATTTCAATCACCTACCACATCCTCCCCTTTGCTTTCCAAGGTTTTCTTGACTGCCAACTCTTATTTCTGTCTTATTTTCAACGAGCCCCTCATTTCCCATTCTGATTCGCTATATATATATATATATATATATATATATATATATAGTATAAGTAAAGAGTCGGATACACAGCAAGAACAATAACAAACAATGTTTACTTACGTAGCGGCAATGGGACTTGCCTTCATCAGAGTAAAGTTACATGATTATGGTGTCGCAAACATTGAACACATTTCTTATATAGGTTTGCATAAAACTGTAAGAAGGAATGGAAAATGTTTCGCAAATGGAGAGTGTGCATACAGTCAGGCTACGCCTACGTTACAACATCAACCAACAAAAAAAAAAAAAAAAAAAAAAAAAAAAGGGGGGGGGGGGGGAAGCAAGAGAGAGAAAAAGGGGTCGTGTTAACAATGCAGCGTTCAAGGTTGCACCATGACGGGTCAACGTATGCCGCGCGGGTTGCAAGTTCAGACAATGGGGGAAAATGGTCAACCGCGGTTTGTAAAGAAAGGGAAGAGTATACAGCAAGGTATTCAGTGGCTGGGGAGACTGGTTCTAGGGAAAGCGAAGATGGGTGTGCCCCCCGCGGATGAAGAGAATAGATAGGGTGCACAAAAGAGCATTTCACAGAAGCTAGCAATCGAACAGGAAATAGGTAGGGTCACAAAAGGTTAAACATGAATAGATCACAAAGAGTTAAACATTCTTAAGTGGTGGTGGGAACGAGGCCTCCTTCTCCCGGACAAATGGCATTGTTGAGCCGCATTAAGCTAACAAAGCTGCTGTATTAGGAGAGTTTCTGCGAATTCTGGTGGCAAACTCGAGGGTAGGAATAATGAACATAGTTATAAAAATTATGAAGCCGCTAAGTTTATTCGAGGGATAAGCACGTTAATTTTCCGTAACTTTCATTAATTCCAAGTGTGGCTGACCCAAACTTATAAATGAGATAAGATTCCCGAACCTCGCGGTCGTGGTGCGTTTTGAAGGCGGATTCTAAAATCGTTGCTTTAAGATGATCAAATGCATGCCCGGGACTGTTCACATGTCTTGACAGGGGCAAATAAGGGCAGCTTTTTGCATGAGAGCGGTGATTATTGAACCGTATTCGGAAGGGCGTTTCAGTTTGGCCGATATATTGTTGCCTACAAACAGTGCACTCTAGAAGATATACGACATTAGCGGAGTCACAGTTAAAGTTACCTTTTATATTTACGTAGTAGTCTGAAGCCGTGCTGGTGGCGCGCTGTGTAGTGGTCATGTGTGGGCATACTTTACATCGGGGTTTATTGCAGGGCATGCAGCCAGTAGTTGCCGGTCGGTTGATACGAGAGTTAGTAAGAAAGTCCCCTAAATTCTTATTACGCCGGTAGACAACGCGTGGTGGTTCGGGGAATATGCTTTTTAAGCGGTCACTTTGCATTAGGATATTGTGATGTTTTTTTAGCACGGTTGACACTCTTGGAGCGGAGGATGAGTGGGTTAAAACTAAGTTAGTTTGCGGGTTCCCGTTCGGGGCTTTTTTCTTACAGATTTCGTTACGGTCTAATTGGTTGGCTCGCACAATAGCGTCGTCGATAACTTTTTCCGGGTATTTTTTATTCAGGAGGGAGGTCTTGAGTTCTCGACAGTTTGAGTCAAAGTCGGCTTGGTTTGAGCAAATTCTCCTAAATCGGTGGGCTTGGCTGTAAGGTATTGCTGTCTTGCAGTGTCTGACATGGCTACTTCGGAAGTGCAAATACTGCCGCGTGTCTGTCGGTTTTCTATACAGTTTAGTTTGAAGCCGACCTTGGAAGGTAGTAACGGTGACGTCCAGAAAGTTTACACTGTGTTCCGAATAGGAATGAGCAAGGGAAATACTAGGATGGGCTAGATTAAATGCCTCAATGAAGGTGAGGAGTTCCGCCTCACCGTGTTGCCAGATCATGAATATGTCATCAATATACCTTTTATAGTACATTGGCTTTAAATTTTGGGTGTCAAGAAAGTTTGATTCGAGGTGAGCCATAAAGATATTAGCGTAGTTGGGTCCGATTCGAGTTCCCATTGACGTTCCGCTGACTTGCACGTAATGAACTCCGTCGAACTCGAAATTGTTAAGTTCAAGAATAAGCCTAAGGAATGTTTGGAGAGCAGAAGAATCGATAGGTTTGTCGCACGATGACTGCTCATACGCAAGGGATACAGCGGCGATGCCATCTTCATGGGGGATGTTAGTATACAGTGACGCAACATCAAGGGTGACTAGAAGGCAGTTATCAGGAATTTCAATTTTTGAGATGTCTGAGAGAAAGTCATTGGTATCATTAATGAAGGAGGGAAAGCTGGGCGGAATGTCGCAAATGAGATTATCCACATAGCGCGAGAGGTTTTCGGTAACAGTGCCAATGCCAGAAACAATGGGGCGCCCTGGGTTGTTCACCTTGTGAATCTTTGGGAGAAGATAGAATTTACCAGCTACTGGGCTTAAGGGGATCAGGGAACGAGCCGTGGTTTCATTTATTGTTTTATTTTTAACAAGCTCAGCAAGTTTATCTTTGACAATTTGCTTATAATCTTGAGTGGGATCATTGGGTAGTGCTTTATAGAACGTCGATACTGATAGTTGCTTATTGGCCTCGTTAACATAGTCGGTTTTGTCAAGGATTACGATTGCGCCTCCCTTGTCGGCAGGTTTAATAATTATGTCGGGACAGCTTGCGAGTTCCTCTAGGGCTTTCTTTTCGTTGGTAGTCATGTTGTGGCGGAAAGAATTTTGTGTTTGGTATGCTTTTCGCACATCGCGTTGGACAGCTTTGATGTACATGTCGAGGCAACTATCACGCTGTGTGGGAGGGGTCCAGTGCTTATAGCTAGGTAGGGTTCTGCGGGCTTCTTCCGTCGCGGGGTGATCGTAGAAGTATTCTCGTAGCCTCATGTTTCTGGCGAAGTTATCTAAGTCCTTAAAAAGTTGAAATTCATCAAAACCACCAGTAGCCGGGCAAAAGTTTAGGCCCTTTGACAAGACGTTCATCTGAGCTGGGGAGAGGGTTATGCTTGAAAGGTTCATTACATTCCCGGTAAGGTTTTCTTTTGTGACGGCAGGCGAGGGAAAAATATTAGTACAGTGGTTTAACTGAACTGTTTGGGGTGCAGTAGTCGAAGCATTTATTACAGTCGTAGTGACATTATCGGCCGTATTGTCAGAGTTGGGGCAGTTACTAGTGCCGGAGCTTGTTAGGTTCTTACGCATGTGGCCAGTGTTAGAAATCTTATCTCGGTTAAACTTTCGGGCTTTTGTTCGGGATATGGCGGAGGCCGTCTTAGACTCGTAGTTGCTTAAAAGGTTCAACTCTCTTTTGCTTAGTCCCTGACTAAGTAGTTCCTCTTTCTTTCGGAGAGAATGGGCCGTAGTTTCGTAGTGATTGAGGATTATTTCAGTTAATTGTAAAGATGCTTTATCGAGTACCTGTTTCCACTTATTCATGTTGGACGGGGAGAGTTCGGTAGTAGCAGGTTTTATTCTAATCCTAAGACCCCTGGGAGCGACCGCGGCAGTCAAGTACTGTGCAAGAGCGGAAACGTGCAATTCGGAACGTACGCGCTTTTCGGTGATTTTTCTTAGCTTTAAAAACTGTCTTGAAACGGGGAAGGAGGCCGCGTTACCTGTTTTTTCGTGTTGTAGTCAGTTGCTGCTATGCCGATTCTTTCGAAGGTTGTAAGGGCATGTGGCACGGAGGGCTGGATTTTGGACCCCGGAAGGTCCGGCGGACGCGCTGCTGTTGGTTTTCGTGGGCTCGGCGGTCGCTGAAGATGCGGAGGTTGGGCGTGGCATGCTGTTGGTGCGGCGCCGGTCAGGGAGCTTCTTAGTGTCGCCGCGAGCGTTTCCTCGGGGCGTTGTGGCCGCTGCAGGCTTGCCAGTAGGGGTTGGCATGTCGCTGGCGCGACGCTCGTCCGTATATCTTCTAGAGTGCACTGTTTGTAGGCAACAATATATCGGCCAAACTGAAACGCCCTTCCGAATACGGTTCAATAATCACCGCTCTCATGCAAAAAGCTGCCCTTATTTGCCCCTGTCAAGACATGTGAACAGTCCCGGGCATGCATTTGATCATCTTAAAGCAACGATTTTAGAATCCGCCTTCAAAACGCACCACGACCGCGAGGTTCGGGAATCTTATCTCATTTATAAGTTTGGGTCAGCCACACTTGGAATTAATGAAAGTTACGGAAAATTAACGTGCTTATCCCTCGAATAAACTTAGCGGCTTCATAATTTTTATAACTATGTTCATTATTCCTACCCTCGAGTTTGCCACCAGAATTCGCAGAAACTCTCCTAATACAGCAGCTTTGTTAGCTTAATGCGGCTCAACAATGCCATTTGTCCGGGAGAAGGAGGCCTCGTTCCCACCACCACTTAAGAATGTTTAACTCTTTGTGATCTATTCATGTTTAACCTTTTGTGACCCTACCTATTTCCTGTTCGATTGCTAGCTTCTGTGAAATGCTCTTTTGTGCACCCTATCTATTCTCTTCATCCGCGGGGGGCACACCCATCTTCGCTTTCCCTAGAACCAGTCTCCCCAGCCACTGAATACCTTGCTGTATACTCTTCCCTTTCTTTACAAACCGCGGTTGACCATTTTCCCCCATTGTCTGAACTTGCAACCCGCGCGGCATACGTTGACCCGTCATGGTGCAACCTTGAACGCTGCATTGTTAACACGACCCCTTTTTCTCTCTCTTGCTTCCCCCCCCCCCCCCTTTCTTTTTTTTTTTTTTTTTTTTGGTTGATGTTGTAACGTAGGCGTAGCCTGACTGTATGCACACTCTCCATTTGCGAAACATTTTCCATTCCTTCTTACAGTTTTATGCAAACCTATATAAGAAATGTGTTCAATGTTTGCGACACCATAATCATGTAACTTTACTCTGATGAAGGCAAGTCCCATTGCCGCTACGTAAGTAAACATTGTTTGTTATTGTTCTTGCTGTGTATCCGACTCTTTACTTATACTATTTCTGCGCGCTTTGTGAGTTTATCTTTCTCTAGATTTATATATATATATATATATATATATATATATATATATATATATATATATATATATATATATATATATATATATATATATATATATATACAGTATTCTCTGGTTATAACGAAGTCAGCGGGACGGCCGAAAATTCCGTTATCAGCTCTGTTTTGATGTAAGCGACAACTCCAGAAAAGCTAAAGCATTTGAGCATTAAATGCGCGACAGCTCGAGGAAGCAACACACAATGCATTCCGTGAAGCAAAAGTTTATTAATGTGCAAAAAAGGCAGCGAGCTTTGGCTATTTCAGGCTCTTGCTGGGCGTGAGCAACCTCTGCTCTAATTTGGCCAAGCATTGCATGACGCTTCGGTCACCTATCATAAAATTGACAGTGGCAGTGGCCACTTTTATAATAGGGGGCGTGCGGGCGTCACAGAACGCTACGAGAGTTCCGCGCTGGAAAGCGCCGCAAATGCAGTGGCTCGAGTTCGAGGTCGTATTTGCTGAACCAAAAAACGATTAACTGCTCATTATGGATGCACAGTGCAGTCATGAAAACCGACCGCTTTTACACTAGGGGCTTTGCATGATGACTGGGCAATTTTTTCCCGAGCTGTGCAGCCGTTAAGTTTGCTACACAAGAGTTTGCAACACACGGGCAAGAGTTTGCGCCCTGCCGACACTGCCGATTCTATGGAACAAGTGTCGGTGTTTGCGCACCATCTCGGCCACGCCATTGACGAATGTCAAGGGACAAAATTCCATGGTCCTACCACGCATTTGGGCCGTTTGTCTAAAATGGGATGGCGCGAATCGAACATGACCGGCTCGAGGAAATTGGCGGGGAAACACCAGCTTGCGTTGACCCATCATGTTGATAGCCTGACGCGCATAGTCGCCGCCGCTCGGCGACGCCTGCGCTAGCCACTTCGCTCTAAGCGGGTCAAGCTCTTCGTGCTGTTCGATTAATGCGGCCTAAAATGCATGTGTTTGGTTTGGGACAAGAATAAAGTTCGAATAAAGCGATATTTCGAGTAAAGCGAGTTCGTTATAACGATGGATTACTGTATATACATATATATATATATATATATATATATATATATATATATATATATATATATATATAGACTGAAAAGATAAAAACTCACACAGAGCGCGACAAAAATAAGGTTAGTAGAGACAGAGACAAGCGAGAAAGACTTAGAAAATAAAAATAAGTTTACTGACGTTTCAGGGAGAGGACTCCCTTTCTTCAGTCTCTGTCTCTGCTAACCTTATATATATATATATATATATATATATAGGAACTGCACAATCGCCTTATAATCGTGACCGCCTTATAACCGAATAAATACGGATGCTACCATTTCAAACGGGCGGACCACACGAGAGTCGGGATCTCTTGAGGGTGCGGCCAGCGATGGCAAGCAGGTTGTAACGCAAGATGCGAGCGAGAGAACATGGCTCTGTAGCTTGATGGAACTAAAATACCCGTTGGTGTGCTACCGCTTGAAATGGGCAGGCCGCGCGCGGGACGCAATCTGTTAAGCGCACGGCAGGCAAGTTGCAACACAAGATGCCGATGGGCGAACACGGCTCTGCCGCGTGATTCACGCGCCTGCTCTGGTCGCGCCAAGTCGCCCCAAGTCTCTCGCCTTCAGCACACGCGGTTCCAGGCAGCGATGTGACGAAAGAAGACACGCGCGTGCCCGACGGCCCGGCCCGCCGTGCACCTTGGCGTCGTGCGTGCAGACATGCGTGTGGGCGCAGCTGCCCAAGATGTGGACCTCTGTGGCCGTGCCTCTTGCGTAACTGCATAGCGTGCCGCAGAAGGCGAGCTTGAACACGCAAGTTTGGAGGGTGGCTATAAGGTTTGTCAGGGTGAAATCAAAACACAAGTGAAATTACGTGACCTTGCACTACATTAGCCAACCGATTTTTCGGACCTGGAGGGGAACGAAGAATAGTCCGAATAAAAGAGCAGTCCGAAAAATCCGCAAGTCGCAAAAAACGAATTTCATTTAATTTAAATAAAACTGAAGAAGTCGCGAATGCTCTGGGGCGAAGGTGCTGATGATATTAGGTCAGCATCACCTGGTGCCTAAAAACAGTGGTGTCTAAAAAAAAACTGTCCTCGTACGGCCCGTTTCCGGCTTTCGAGATTGCTTCCGCCGCAGACTACATGAAAAATTATGGTCCCCAACATCAAAGAGATTGGCTGGACTCCCGTCGGGAGTAAAGCCAATCCCAATCCAATCCGAAGCCAGTCGAGTGGCTAAGGAGTTAAAATGGCGTCGTCCTGGAGTCGCACCGTGGTTCTGTCGCGGAACATTTTGTGCGTAAATTGAACTCTTGGGTTTATTTTGCCTGAAATATCCGTTTTTCATATACATTATTCCTACGGGACAATTGCCGGTTCCGCGGGTAGGTCCGGAATATCCAGCCAGTCCGAATGTTTGGAGTCAGTGAAAACGGTCGGCGGCTACTGTACATTTTTCGCACGATATGGTCAGTAGTTCAAAATAACGCTGGTACAAAGGCGTCAGGGAAAGCACAAGGAAGGACTGAGCCACAAAGGGTAGAGAATAACACATTTCCGGCCCGAGTGCGTAGAAGTGGAAAGATGCACGTGTGAACGGGGAGCGTGAATGTCTAATTTACAATAATACATATAAGTACACTTCAAGTCAGTTCAGCGTCACCCCAATATACTTTAATAAGCAATTCATGGTACCGAGAAAACGATTCAGCAGACAAGGTGCATATATTGGGACTTAAAAACTTCACCTGCGCTGTAGCATTGCGCAACGCAAAAGGTTTGGTTTGCACTGCGGGATGCCACACCGAACTTCTCGTCCGCTGCACATCGTGATTCACCGAAATTGGTACGTTCGTAGCGCGGAATGGTTAGTCAAGTAGTTTTAGTGCAGCTAAAGCACGAGATTGCCTTAGACCGTGGGAAAGTTTGGGCATTAGATATTCGTGCCTTAATGATGCTTTATTACGGAACCCTTATAGAATAAGGTTCATTTCTCGTTACTTTCAAAAGAAAAATTTCTTCATCCATTATAGTATGTTAACTTAATTGGCAGTCCCTGAGAACTGTAATGCTGAAAAAAAATCGCACAAACTTTGATTCCCTCCTAAGCAAATTTGAATGCCCAATACTGCTTCGCTTTAAAATTTCGAGGTAGTTTTCTCCGAAGAAAATAAGTTCTGCCGTGAATTCTAGTTTCAGCGACAGAGTGGGCGGCAATACATGTGTGACTACGAGATCGGTTTCCCCCATCGAGAGCCATGCGCGACGTCTCGATAACGTCCTTAACCATGGAGACGCAACGATCAATCGCCCATCCACCCAGCAGCAGCGACTGTCACCAAGGAGCCACGCAAGGATCGATGTCTTTGCAGCTGAAGAAGGCGAAAGCGCATTGTTCGCACAGCCCTTCTTGAGACCGCCCGTCCCATTCAAACGGGGCTTGCGTCAGTCGGCAGGAGAGCTTCCCCTGCAGCCGGCGAAGCCACGTGCAGTTAGCTCCACGCCGCGCCAGATGCCCCGGGCCCTGTCCGCTCACCTCCCCCACCCTCGCCCTTGAGCCCCTTGCTCCCGAAAACCGCAAATCTATTTCGATCCGACGTCACCCTTGAAAGGATTGTCATCGATCCGGCGAACACAGATCCTGCAACTTGCACCGCGGGAGCGAGCCGGCGGGATCGGGAGCCGCATCCGACGCAGTGGGGGATGGGAGGCGGAGCGGCGGCATCCTGAGAGCCGACTTCGCCCGTCTCTCGACCCGAATCTGTTTGTCTCTGGTCCTTCTGTTTATCCATGGAGGTTCCCCCTCCGTTTGCATTCGGTTCGCCAAAATATTTCATTCCGCTTACTTCCTTTCTTTCGTCTTCCTTAATTCCCTGGACTAGTTCCTTCCTTCTATGTGCTTTTATTTATTTAGCCTGTCCTTTTTTTTCTCTCTCTTTTCTTCTTCATTCGTTGTTCTTTCTTTTTTTGTGTGCTCAACTTCTCCTCTTATACCCTTTTTTCGCTTGTTTCTTCCATTTTAGTATCGAGCAGAACTACCGGAAAACTTTTGTTCCTGGCTCCGCGCTCCTCTGTTTCCTTCACTGCCTGTACAAACGCAAGTTCGGACGTTGGAGTGAGGGCGACCGAATACCTGAGAATACTTTTTTTTTTCTGCCGTGTAAAACGCGCGTGCAGCCATCTCGAGTAAGCAATGCGCTGGATGAATGTCGAGACCGAGGCGAGTAACCTTCGAAGTTAAACCTGTGCGGGGGAAGCATCTATAAAGGAGAGGTGGAACTAACAAAGAGCGTGAGAGCTACAGTCCAAAACCTTGTTGCCGAGCCCAGTCACCTACGATCGACGCTATATCTCGCATTCACGAATACGCAAAAACGATGATTGACCAGACTTGATTTCTATGTATATTTTTACTTTTAAGCGTGTCAATCATTGTTGTGGGGGAGTGATTTGAGCGCCTCGCTGCTCTCAGACCGTCATTTAACGTGCTAGGTCACACCAAAAAAATTGACGCAAAGCCCGTCTTTTGGGAGATGCTAATCTACATAAGTACGCTTGGTATTGCAGCGGTGGTTGACGTTCGCCCTATTTTACCTGCGCAGCTAGCCACCTCTCTACACTCTTAATCTGGTTCCATATAAGTTCCAGTTAAAGAGGGTGATCCATATATTTTATGTGGATCCGAACGAAAGAATAACTGGAACGAGGCATATAGGTGGATCTTATCTGGAACCGTCAGCTTGTTTTCTTTATGTTCGTGGTTTTTATCTGGAACCGAAGAAATGGGGTCATGCGATGTCGGCGGTTCCGGTTACTGTTCAAATTGAGTCCCAGTAAACGGTTGGGGAGAGTGCGTTTGTATATTTTTTGCTCGTGTCTTGTTCCACATAACTCATGCACGGCAGTGAAGTATGCACTCTTTCATGCATCAACTGGAACAATGAACCGCAAATATATTAGGTGCTTCTTGACCCAAGATGCACGTGCGCGTTTAATATACACGCGCACACCACACATAAAATATAATGAACTTCGCCGACATCTATGAAACTGCCTTGCAGCAGTTAAATTTCATAATACGGCTAAGCTGTAGTTTTAGTGATGTCCTTTGACAGAAAACGAAATCCCACTTTTTTGTCAACGCCGTACAAAGCATTAAAAATGTCGAGAGGAGGATATCTTAGGCAAAAGAAGAAATTGCAGGAACCCATTTCGCAGTATATATTATTGGTATTGGAAAGACTTGTTGTCAAGAGAACGCAGTCAATAAAGAAGCGTCGTTTTGTTTTCACTGCAACGAACGAAATAAAGCTGTCATCAAAGGGTATGCACACATACCGCACGCGCTCACGGCCCGCGGAGAGAAATAACTTTAGCCCAACCAGAGTCCTTCAATGCTTTGAAGGACTCTGGCCCAACTAACGTGTTAAATTGGCTAATATCTGAGCTCTTTGTTCCAGCCTCAGAGCCGCGTAGACGTCCGCTTAGAGGCCTACTCCCATTTTCCGAAGCAAATATAACCGATCAAGGGTGCCGAGCTTGTGATCTCTTCCGCGGACTGGTCACTGACCACGGCGTGCATCGCCAAAGGCACGGAGGAAGAAAAAGTTGGCCGAAACGATTACGAAACGACCGCCACTTCAGTGCGGCATGCCGTGCGCATGCGTTGACAGCATGGAGGAAAGAATACAAGGCAGCGCCGCCTGCGTTGATGCATGGTATATATGCAACGGGTACAACGACGATGAGGGAAAAACGGGACTGCGTGAACACTTTTAACGACAGCAGCGCCCTACGTCTCAACGTTTACGGAAGCTAGTTTTTGTTCGTCCGCATGCAGCGCAACCAGTGGCCTTCTATAGCGGTTTTCTCGATTGCTCGCGTTATGCGCCTGATGTACTAAATGAACTGTCGGTCAGACTGGCGGGAACGGTTACCAGTTTGGTTGTGGCGTGAAACTGCGGATTTCTTCATGTCCTCGGGCTGTATTTACTGTTCGACGAAGTGAAGTTTTGCCGGGAGGCGCAAAGAAGGTCAGTGCTGCTTATTTATGTTCTGGTAACGGTTGTTGTTCTTTGTCTTGTTCATCACTGCGTCCGATAAACGTGCCGCTCCGCTGCCTGTTCGATGCGAGAAACGTTTGCTGCCGTTATTCACTATAGCTTGTGTGTTTGTGGGTCGGAGTCGGCTTGACATTTCTGACTGCGTAGGTTAGCGAGTGCTATTTAGAAAGTGGCTGGTGCGCGCATTTTTCGAGTCTGCATGTCCCCTTATGGTGTGGTGTTGCTTAGTTGTATATTGACGATTGCTGTACCTGTCACCGGTACTGAATTTTCTCGGGTTAGTCGCACGCTATTGTCTCATGCGCACACACTACACAACATGTTTGTCGGAGCGTCTGTCTTTAGACTTATCGGTATTTTCAAACTTCCGTGTTAATTGCGTTGTGTTGGTCTTCTGAGAGCCATAAATTTACTGTGCTAATCACGCTATTCCGCCTAATGTTGATGTGCGTTCAAGGCGTTGGCGGCAGCACTGCTTTTTATCTGTGCTGTGTGTGTAGTTGTTCCTTGTTTCTTCCAATGCCTTCGATGAATTCAGATGGTCTATTTACACCAGTCAACGTTAGTTGGCTCCCTGACGTGTAGTGAAATGCAAGGGAAAGTGGTTGTCTGAGCAGTAGCGTAGTAACAAACGTTCCTTTTGTGCAGGGTAAGGCAGGTGGAAACACGCAGAAAGTGTGGTGCGTTTCTATGCTGTCAATGTCAGTGGTAACCTGAGACCTCAGAATAATTACCCATAAAACTCACGTGTGGACTATTAGAAGTTTTAACGTCACAAAGTAAGTTTAAAAATAATACCTTCCTGCCATTTTATGCTAGCAATGTCAGTGGAAGCTCGAGTGTTGGAATAATTTTCAAAACGCTCGGAATAATTTTCAAAACGCTCGGGTGCACAGTTGTTGCATCATGATGTGCACCAAACATTAATCCATTTCTGTTCTCCTTTGAAAGTAGAAATTATACTGCAAAAGCAGATTGCTACATTCTGTATTCATACTCTATGACCTGTTCAGAAAGAGTATATGGCTGACTGTGGAGACATTTGGCCCTCCACTGATAGGTTGTGACCAATGTTTTTGTACCTCTGCAAAAAAAAATGAAAACAAATTATTTCTTTTCTTTACATGCTTTTGCGAAGTCATGGTTGGGGCATTCACTGGCTGAAGACATCTTTGGCATGCTGAAGGGTCGTCGGGTAGAGTGTGGCAGATTATGAATGCCCTGTGAAGCTCATAAGCCACAAAAGAGTACTTTTTTGAGTCGTGCATATTGTGCAGATATTCACCAGTTCGCATAGACCAAGGACAGGTGAGCTTAAAGTATGTTCAAATATTTTCATATCTCAAATTGTTTAGCAAGAAAAGATTATCAGGGCTTCCGCTGTAAAAAAGACATTCTATTTTCGTGGAACGAATCAGACAGTGTTCAATATTTTCTCGTGCTCCCTGGGTAAAGCAAGGCATAAATTTATTATCTGATATTTTTGTACTGTTTATTTTCTAGGCAATAGGGCGAAGATAGACCTAAAACAGCGGTACAAGGAATGCATAAGGCCATTTTAATTGTATTTGGACCCCTTCTTGGAAGCGTATCATCAGAAGGCAACACATTAAAGCTCTTGCGCGGGATGAAATCATTGCATTCTACAAGTAAGTACGCACTGCCATTTTTGGGTTTTTCATGCCGCGTTTTTAGGTAATTTCTTTATAACTAATGGTTTGAAACTTCTTTTCAGTGACAGGTTGGCCCGTGGCTCAAGGTGAGCTTTTCGGAACACGTCAGCGAAACTTTCCTGGAAGTGCACTTTAACACGGCCCTGGCAGAAACACCCGGGTCTTAATGTTGGTTGGGTAAGCTGGCATTTTGTTTTTGCGAGACTCAATTTCTGGGTCTGTTCGTCCTAATAAAATATCACTGTTAAGAAGTTATCGTGAACGCCAATATTGGCCATTGTGTTCACATTCAGCCTGTTATGGATGCTCCAACAGTGGCCAAAAAAACATTATTTTGTATTTTAGTTTTGTAAATATTTAGCTTTTACACCTTGAGAGTTGTTGCTGTGATTTGCCAGCACCACGGACACGCCCAACGTGGTTGCTGCTACAATACGGTGGCAACGCACGATTTAAATTTCCCTCTTTTAATACGCCCGTAGCACATACTCCCAAATACAGGCGTAGCATGAGTAATGCTTGCATTGGATTTTGACAGGGGGTTAAGTAGTGGGTAATTTTTTTAAGGGAATTGTTTAGAGCACAGAAAGTGACGTCTGGAAGAAAATGTGCTATAGTTGCTATTTATTAGAAAATTGTGCAACAGCCTAGTTCAGCATTAGTCAACTCAACTTCTGCCTCATACCACTACGAACCATGGAGGTAATACATATCGAGAGGGAAATATTTTAGGTGGAACTAATTCCACAAAACATTTCTGCCACAGTGCGATATTTATGATTTCCTATGACTGGGCATTTATTTCTTTGTGGTAGAAACATCGTAAGCCAGCCTCACTACAGCATTCTAGGAAGCACATTATACAGTACAGAGAACATTTTTTGCAGAGAGGTGTGTAAAATATAATGCCGAAAGGTGATTAATAGTAATTATTATTTGATCATAAACGAAACCTCTCAAGGATAAGAAAACCTTATATTCAGGATACCGAGGCAGCAAAGTTGGATACTTTCCAGAATCAGGGCAATTTGCTCATTGTCTGTGGTGATATTGTTTAGCGCACTTTCACCTTTAACAGCACTCCCAGAAAAAACCCAAGAAATCACTGATTTTAAATCAATTACTGTGTTATGAAAGGGCCTAAGCAACTCGCTCATTTAAAGCAACCATGTAACAAAATTTTCTTGTTTCCTTGAAGGTACATGAGGTGAGCCGAAAGTCTTCTCGAGGCCCGGTTATTCTGAGAGAAGGGACTGGCGGCATCAATATTGCCCGCAAGAAGCACATCACGAATTCGCCGCCTGCATTGTCACTTCAGAATGTGGTCATCCTCTTCGCCGCATATGTCATCTTTTTCATCGTGTCATCATGTTCATATGGTTGTGTGCCTTTGGAGAGTTCTTAGGACTTTTGCAGGGAGTTCTTGGAAAGCATGAGAAGTTTGACAGTGACCTGGTGTCATTTAAGTTGGAGTCTCTGTTGAAATACTTGAAGTGTTCAGCTCTACTTGGGATTTTAAATTATTGGTAGAGGTTAAAGTATCTCTTGAAAGGCATGAAGGAGGTCAGATGAAAGGCATGACGGGGGTGAAATCAGATGAAGAGGTTTAAGTTACTGGCACATGCAAGTTTCATGTCAACTGAACACTGAAGTCGTGCCTTATTTTTCATCATTGGCACAATGCGCATGCTACCTTTGAATCTATAGTGGGTGTTAATGTAGTTCATGGCACCGCATTGTAACGTCCTTATTATTCAAGTGTAGCTCATGAGACTTTTTTTCATGGCAGAGCTGCTGCTGATGCAAAAGTGACAGTGATTATTTACGCAGATGGCTTCCGCCTTCATTGATAAATTTTAGTACCGGATGTGAGCTTACACCCATGACCTAGAAGAATTGAAAATGTGCGAATTTGGCTTGAACAAGTTTTCTTCTTTGAACAAAGCTGCATTTCTTGCTTGGCAGAAGCAGGGCTTTGGTCACAATTACACTGATAGCAAGACGGGGGGGGGGGGGGGGGGGGGGTTGTAGCACGCAACTGTGAATTTCAGCTAAGGTAAAATGTTGAGGCTGGAAAAAATGCTTTCAAGTCTGTTTTGTAAAACTGGTCACCTGTATGATTCAACGCTGGCTTGTTTGCTTCTTAAGGATGTCTGACTTGTTCCCGCTTGAATTGATGACGTATATAATTAGTCTGCTTGTTAAATTTTAATATGTGTAACATGCTTCCAGCTACCTGGTTTGCAAAATTATATAAGATTCACGCTGGCTTTTGTGAGACTTCTTGGGATGAATTTTTTTAAACAACTACAAATTGTTTGGAGAGAGAGAGAGAGAACGCAGTTTAATGGTACTGACGAGGTCTGTCCAGCAGATAGCCTAACATGCTACGTCAGGTGAATAATGACACAAATGAAAAAAAAAAACGAAAAAAAAACGACAAGCGGTCTGTAGACAGAGTTCAGTAGTTCAAGGTAAAAATGAAAGAATTGTTAAAACACACTAGAGAAATGTTCTAACGCACTGGGGAAATGTTCGCTTTCAATTTTAGCAGAGTTCAGGCAACCGCGGAGCGACTACACGTGGTCATGAGATCACAAGGTCAGGTTAAAAATAAAAGAAGGGGTAAACACGCAATGGATGAAGGTTCACTTTGAATTTGAGCACAGTTCAGGAAACTGCGGAGCGACCACGAGCAATCATAACACTTTGACAGCCAACCTAGTAGTCACGGTGAACACAGCCCCGAAATGTTCACTGGGACGCCACTAAGAGTTTGAGAGCGCAAAGATAACGGTCACGGTCCTGTAGCACATGTCGAATCAATGCTCGGCACTGTTAAAGTCTGTGAACTTGGCCTGAACTGCGAAGGAAGCTTAGGAAGGCCCTCGTCGCACGTGAAGCCATCTTTGCGCATGACCAGGGGCAAATTTGGGCAAGTAACGTGCCTTAAGTCAAAGGCCTTTTCAGGACGCTCATAAAGTCTATTTTGCCTACAAATAGCTTGATGTTACATTTACGTCTGGTGTCAGGAAACTACTATCTTTAATAATCATGTTTTATAGGTGGCATACTGCCACATGTGACCTCGCGTGTCAAAATGTTTTATCGTTAATCTTGGCTCGAGCGTTGTTTTCCTAAACTCTTGCACTGTAGTGTTGTAGGTTTGTGATAATACAACCGTGAATGGCTTGTTTTTAGGCCTTTCCCTACAATTTAATAGCAAACTGCATTTTCCCAAACAGTTATGCGTAAACATAGTATGGCAAGCGCAATGAGTCATTCCGCCTTTGAATTACCTTGGTTTATCTGATAAGACAGCATATTTGATGCTGACTGTTGTATAATGTCTGTGTCAGTGCCGCGGTAGACGCACACGTCTATTTATTTGTGAAGCAGTTGCCCCTAATACCGTCTTTATTAACCATGTTTTTCAGTAAAGGTGAATATGTCAAAATGCAACTTGGAGCCTAGTGTTATCGTTATGGTATTTATTCCTTGTACGTTGGTCATTTTCTGTGCAATTGAAAATAGACAGCTATTCAAATTTAAAATGTATCATACTAACACCCAGTAAAGTTGTATAGTATGTTGAAAAGCAGTGTATGAGTCATAATAGTTGGTTGCGTGCGTATTTTAATGCAAGTATATTGTTTCTTTTACATGCAGCTGAAATCCAGAACAGGATTCTGCGGGTGAAGCCAAAGACTGTGTGCCGCTCTAGGTGCCTAAGACCAACTTTTATATAGAACTGTGCTCCGATAGGCAACTGTTGGGAACTGTCAGGGACCACACTGCTGGGGTGGTTTCTGCTTTCCAATTGTTGGTATTACTGCGGGTCATATATCAAGGCTGTGTTAAAATGGTGCTTGCGGTTTTCTGCTGATACCAATGCATCCGCCAGCCTGGCATATGACCTCGGTGTATACCGACAGGAAAGCAGAAATATTGGAAAAGTAGAGTCCCATAGACAGTTTCCCAATGTCTATAGGAACACCGTTTTATATAAACAGCTGGCCTGAAGGTACCTGGAACGGCGCACCGGATAAATTCCATAATCATTTTACATGGATCAATGTTCCAGTAACTTAAACTACCCTTTTATTTGGAACAGTGATCCGCATACTTTTATTTGGAACACCGATCCACATAATTTAGCTGCAAAAATATGTGGTGCACTGTTCCACTTAATTTTCAGGATATGTGGAACACGGTTCCAAATATATAACTGGAACTTTTTTGCAAAAAAGTTCCAGTTACTAAGTGGATCTTACGTGGAACCAGATTAAGAGTGTACCTGGGGTGGTCACATACCGTAACGAAGAACAGCCACGCAAAAGCAATTTTAACGAGGTACATTCACAATCACGTTTTCAGCCGTTAAACATTCCAGCACTGCACGCAGCAAGCCTTTCTTTAATGCCAATTAAAAGCTGGAAACGGCGTACTTTCTTTGAAGCCGTAGGCAGCAAAGGCGAACTAACATTGCTTGAGGATTCCAGCTTCGAATGGTGTCGCTTTATTTTTAATCCGAACGTCCACTACTCGGTGCTGAGCATAAGCTTTGACGTAAAACGTACGACAGCGCACCAAATGTGGTGGTGGTGGTACCAGAAAGATGTCTCATAACCACTCCAGGTGATTGGCCAGCAAATGAATGCTTTAGCGAAAAAAATTATGTAGGGTTTGTGGCAAAAGAAAAAAATTAAATATTAGAATGAATTAGGCCTGGATGACTAGAGAAATAAAAGTCAAGCAATTATAAAGAGAAGTAAAAAAATAGGTAAACACAGATGAAAATTAGGAAGTAGGTATAACGAAGAGAGAATGTGGCACAGACGAAGCAGTGAGCAAGGCGCGCGCAGGTTTGAAAGGGGAATCCAGCAGGGCCGAATGATAGCTAACACGGCAGACGGCCTGATTCTAGAATGAACGAGTGTAACGCGCGACAAAGACCCCGGCGACAGAATCGCAGTACTTTTGCCCGGAATTACAAAATCAGTGTAGCAGACGGCGGGAAGATTAGCCGGTTACATGTGCCTTCTATGTACCTTCGTTATCACCTTTTATTCTTTTTCGTCTTTCTTTTGTTCAGTGCGCAGACTGGATTTCGATGCCGGAGCGAGCCCCGAGCCAAGAAGAACGGGCAGCATTCAGGGGAGCAGTACTTTTCCCATGTTGACTAGAGGCTGAAGAGGGCTACTGGAAAAAAAGTCGTAAGGTGATTTGTCGAGGCAAGAGTGGAGGGTGCGGAAGCAGAGCTGCCTTGGATTCGGGGTGCCACTCAAGTCCCCTGTCTACACAGCCACTCCAGTTAAGCGTTACCGCCCAACAATTAGGCGGAGCGTCGACCCTCGACCCTCCCGTCGGCGACGAGACGACGCGACGGCAGTGAACGGCCGTGATCGACAGGGGCAGGGGAAGCTGACACAGACGCCTCTTCTCGAATTGAGGTACTCGACAGAAGAATGTTGAGATAAACATTTAAGCACCGGAAGAACTAGCGCATATCTCACTCTTTGTCTCCTTGAGAGAGACAGAGAGAGAGAGAGAGAGAGAGAGAGAAGAGGTAAAGGAAAGGCAGGAATGTTAACCAGGCTGCGGGCTAGTATGCTATCCTACGCGTGGGAAAGGATATTGATGTTCCCAAAAGCTTAATATGGGCGAGTTGGTACATTATACTTGATTTCAGCATTTTAGTTTTTAGTTTTAGTATTTTAGTTTTCAGTATTTTAGTATTTTAGTTTTTGTGTCTATGAGCAGCATCTTTTTTCAACAAAATCTAGTTGGAAGTTCAGCACTGTTTTAGGTGTGCGTGTTTCTTCTTCGTCCGTGTTTTTTGCGCCGTAGTAATTGTGAAGCTTGATGCTCCCAACAGCGGAAAAAACGGACCACGCAAAAACCGGCCGCTTAATTAAACAAGAGCGGATCCTACAGCCATTATAGAAAACACGAATAAAATGTGAATTGAAACAAAAACGTCACAATAGGTGTTGCAGTCGCAGTGCAACAGGGAAAAAATAAAATGAAGTAAAATATTTCCTATATTTCCGGTTACGAAGCATTATGGATCCGCAGCACGGATCTGGGCTCCGCAGTACCCGTTTAGCTCGGGAATTTCAGTACCAGTGTCACTTATATACCCAATTTTTCGTATCGACAACAAAATAGAAGGCGCACTGATGAACATATCACCTTCATTGCATATCTCGGCTGCCTCGATTAATTCGCGCGTCACCACACCCACACGACAGTAAACAACGGCGCACTTGTAAAGCGACGGTTAGCAATCTACATGGTCACACATTCTACAATACAAGTTAAGATGCTTTTCAAATTGCTGCCGTGCTCGTGCACCCAGTAACGTCTTGTCTCAGCCGGCCAGAAACTGAAAGTCTGAAAAGCACGACCAGGTGCGTAAGAGAGAGAGAGAGATAGAGAGAGAGAGCACCCCGAGCGCGCGTTTCGCAATCACAAAAGATGATTAAATTGGGAACACACAGGGGAGATATTTTTCATTCGCTGGCAGAGGCGCCAGAACGGTGTTCTTTCCACTGCGAGATAAGTAAGCACGCATTAGCATTGTGTGGAACCGGTGGCCTTATTTATCTCTCTCTTACACTTCGATCGTTCTTAAACGCTTGGCATTCGTCCATGCGGTCCCATGCTGGAGGGAGAATTTGTAATATTTTAAACTAAACCCGGGTTTTGGAATATTGTTTCCGGCTTCCTTTCGTTGGTCTGCTTTGTTTACCGTTCTCCCTCCGCATTCGAAGAAAAAAAAAATACATGAAAATGTACTCCGCAGATTTCTTAAAGATTACATAGAGCCCGTGCATACCGAGAGTGGTGCATTTGCAGTAAACAACGTCTGCCCCCCCCCCCCCCCCCCCCCTTTTTTTTTTCTGTTACACCGAAGGTGGCGCTAGTACCTCTGAGGCCTCGCCAGTGATATTCTTCGTTTACCAGGATTATCCACCTCGTAGCACGGATGACGAAGCATTTGCGAAAGCTACGTGGACCGCATTTCGCTGTGGAAACCGCACGGCAGCGACAGCCGATTACGTCTCTGGTACGCCCGGTGGTAGCACCTAATCGGAATAGAAGGGATTCATCTCAGCTCAAGTGCACACGAGCGAACGCACTCTATCTCTGTCTCTCTCACACGCACCCATCCGCACAGACACGCGTGCGTTACTAATTTTTCAACGTACAGTAAACTCCCGTTAAGACAAACTTCAACAGACTGTAAAAACTTGTTCGTATTATCAGAAATTCGTCTTAACCGGACGTTGTCTTGCGTTGAGCACGTTACAAGAGAGCAAACGTGTTGTTCGTCTTAACCATAAAATTATTCTTAACCGAGTTCGTCTTAACGAGAGCCTACTGTAATTCTAAGTAACTTTGGAGTTCAGCAACGCTAAGGTGGAGGCTAGTTGGTAATGGTTCATGTTAGACTGTGCTGCCTATTAACACAAGACGAATAAAACACACATGGGAAGTTCACAAGGACCATGCTCTTCTCTTATGAATTCCCCCTGTGTATTTTATTCGTCTTGTGTTAATAGGCAGCACAGTCTAACATGGTTTGGACTTTCAGGCTGTTTTATGTAATTCTAATTAAGCAACTCGAAGTAGTTCAAAATGTTCCCACGTAAATCTTTTAATTCTGTGTACTACTGAAAATTTCAGAAAATTTTAACGCATTTCAAATATTTGAAGTAGTTCCATGTAGTTATAGCACTCATACAGAGTTACGCCTGAAGCGTGCCAACAACCCAGAACCTAGGTGAACCTTCAGAACACTTGGCGTAGTAATGTATTCAAAGCAAGCGTTCGCCACGTGGCAGCAAACCATGCAAATACCCTGTTCCGAAAAGTCGCCAAAGTTCGAGTGCGCCATTACTGGCGCGAAAGTAATGCCACGCCCAAAAAGAAGAAATGCTGCACTTAAATAAGCAACTTTCAGGAAGTTGGAGTTGTTACCCGATCCTTCATTCGGAACACACTGTTAAGCAAGTTAACTGTTACAACGAACTCGTCGTCTGTTGTATAGTTGTGTAACCCCAATGAGGCACGCATACACGACACGGGTTCCGCAGCCTTCGCTAAGCGTGCTGTGACCGTGTCCACCAAGCGACCCGCGTAGGCGTTAGCGACGGACACCTCTACGTCACGCTTGGCTGCAGTTGTTACGGATGGGCCGCTGGGTTGCCCGCGCAACGCTTGTGTCTCTCTTCCCACACGGACTTGTTTTGTCGCTGTTGTCGCGCCCAGGCAACACATACACTCCGCGAGCGACGTGTTCATAGGCGGGAACTAAGCGATTCGACTTTTGCTGCTTAACCGTCCTCACGCGGAGTAGTTAGAGGTGTATCTTTTACGGGCAACACATTAATCCTCCCAGCGCCGCTCTGCGAAAGGGGCTCCTTTATATCGAGCGAGCCTGGCGTCGCGCACACATTCACTCGTGCAGATATACCAAGCCCTCGTTTTTTAAAAAAAAAGAATAGACTCTCTTAAGCTACTTAAACCCGAAAATTTTGGTCTCTCTCTCTCTCTCTCTCTCTCTCTCTCTCTCTCTCTCTCTCTCTCTCTCTCTCTCTCTCTCTCTCTCTCTCTCTCTCTCTCTCTCTCTCTCTCTCTCTCTCTCTCTCTCTCTCTCTCTCTATCTATCTATCTATCTATCTATCTATCTATCTATCTATTTATCTATCCGTCTGTCTGTCTGTCTGTCTGTCTGTCTGTCCGTCCGTCCGTCCGTCCATCCGTCCGTCCGTCCATCCGTCCATCCGTCCGCCCGCCCGCCCCTCGATTCGGCCACCCGTCCAAAAGATAAAAGAATTCTGAAACGAGAGTTTATGTAGGCAAAACCTTTCCAAACACGTAAATCTCGCACCATACTTGATATTTGTCAACATTGTCGAGAAAGAACAAAAGAGTAGGCACATTTGAGGCAAAATTTCAATAGATAACCGGTACTAGGCAGTGCACTTTTAATTGAAAATAAATGAGCGCTTAAAATCTTGCTAATAAAAAGAACGTGCAAAGAATTACCGCTTTAACGGAACGTGGAACCTATCTAGAGGAACCTTTCGTTACTGTTGCCGCTTGATTTCTTAAAATTCTTCCAGAAGCGATAGTGGCGCGGGCGACTGCAGGCGACAGTGTGAGTTTTTTTCTGCAGTGGATGTAGCATTTCATTTCGCAAAAAGCAAGCATCTAGGATTTTTTTAAAGGAGCACTGTAAATATCCATTGTGTATTAATTTTCTGTATTATATTTGCGTAATGTCTTGTTCTTGTTCAACCATCTTGACAAGTATGCAAGTATAAACCGGACTTGGACGTTCAGATTAGGCCGTGAGTATATAAGACTATGTATGGCGCAGACTTTGTTTCACTTTGGCCGGGTGGCTGAATCGAGTCACAGACAGACAGACAGGCAGACAGACAGACAGACAGACAGACAGACAGACAGACAGACAGACAGACAGACAGACAGACAGACAGACAGACAGACAGACAGACCAAAATTTTTATTGCAGGCAGAACAATGTTTTCTGCGTGTTTTCCTAAAGTTCAGAGTCCCATAAGCCCACAAACGAAAAATATAGTTGGAAGTGCAAATAACAGATTTATTAATGGGGCAATTAATTAGGACTTTTGGCAATTAAAAATTTTGTGTTGAGCAGAGACATCACTTTTTCATATTTTCCTCAACCTTATGACTACGTGAACCTACAAACAAAAAATGAGTTTCGTAGTGTACGTATTTAGAGATTTACAAGCTTGGGAATAAAACTGAGGCCGCCATTTTTTTTTTCAGCCTCAATGTCGTAATTTCGTCTTCAGCGGAGCTGCTTCTTCTCTGTAACGTGAAGCTCAAATAAAATAAAACAACAGTGATATCTATAGCAACAGGCATCATTGAAGAACAATTCCCCAGAAAACTAGCAGTTTTGGTTTCGCTCTCTATGCGCTAGAGGAACTTTAAAGTGATGGCGTCAATTGACACCACCAGGGCCGAAAGGGTTAAGTACGATAGTGGGGAGCAAGATGCGGTGACGATTTTGCCGCACCACTGCCATTCAGAACTTTTTCCTCGAGCACGACGCTGCTGATCCGACGAGCTCATCTCCAGAATGGCATTTCAGTGGCGATATTAGTCCTCGGTGGTCCGTGCACTATACCCTGATTCTTTTGGAGTCTGGGTGTGTAGCAATCTATTGCGTAAATTGTTTGCCTACTGTTCAGTATCTCACTTCGGACACATTATTTCAGAATGTTTTGCGTGTCTCGCCTACAGCCTATTAGTTTTCATTGCGTTCGGCATGCAAGGCCGGAACGTTGCACGACGTTTTTAAATTGGACCTCGATCGTTCTTGTCGCGAGGTTGCGAGTAGGTCGAGGTTGCGCCGCCATAGCAGTACGAAAGCGGAGCTGCACATGGCGCCGCGTACGCGCAAGGACCTTGGCGTTAAGACGCCGAGCTCCTGCCTAGCTGAACCGGTGCCTGTGCTCCTGCAAATGCGGCCGTTGAGGCTGCGCAGAGTGAATTGACGGCTGAAACTTCAAGATGCCACCACGGCAGTGCAATTATAAGACGGCCGCAAATAAGTGTCGTTTTGGTATTTTAAAGACGATAGTGTCCGGCCTTGCACGCCGAACGCAATGAAGACTAATAGGCTGTAGGTGAGGCATGCAAAACATACTGAAATAATGTGTCCGAAGTGAGATACTGAACAGTAGGCAAATAATTTACGCAATATATTACTAAACACCCAGACTCCAAAAGAATCACAGTATATTGCACGGACCAGCGAGGACTAATATCGCCACTGAAATGCCGTTCTGGGGATGAGATCGTCAGGTCAGCAGCGTCGTGCTCGAGGAAAAAGTTATGAATGGCAGTGGTGCGGCAAAATCGTCACCGCATCTTGGTCCCCACTATCGTACACAAGGAATGGCGGTTGCAAAATTTCACTTTCACTTTTTCTTGCGACCAACTGTCGAAGGAAACAAAAAAGACGTCCATCTGTGCCCGTTCCTGTTGCTTCCCTTCAGTTGGTATACTGGCTTTGTGACAGACGGTATGGCAATAGTCCTAAGCCAGGGCCTTATTTACGCCATGGTGAACATCGTCGTCATTAGGGTTCATGCAACACCAGCGCACGTGATGGGTCAAGCGATTAAGGAGGCAGTGTATTTCTTCAACCGGCAGCCATGCAGTAAAATCAGCATATTGAACACTACCGACGTGTACCAAGTATCACCAAAGAACGATCCAGTTGCAGTGCTATGTTGTGGATTGCTACGCATTCGCTAATGCTACAAAACCTGAATAGTATTTAAAATTGAGTAGTTTGAATGCACTGTTTGGAATACGTACAAATACATACGAGTCGGTAAAGCACACACAGACACACCGAAAGGACGAAATAAAGGTGTGGTGCTTCAGTACCCAGTGCTTGTAGGCCTACTTCACAGAACGACAACAAGGCGTGTGCTTGCAGTTGCGACGAATAGACGTGCGATCGACTGCAGTTAAAAGGCACTAGAAACGGCCACACAAAAGTATACACAAACACGTAACAAAACAACTGCAACGTAACAAAAACACCGGCGCACGCCCGGCGATAGCAGGCGATTGCTGTAATGGCGGCTCCCTCGCAGCAGTGCGCATTCCGGGTTTGAATGACAACAGTTCTCCTACGTTGGTTGCCAACATTTAGGCATGCCCAGAGTACGGAGCCATACTCTAAACGCGCTGCTCAGGCCAGAAACAAGTATTTCCAGCTCCTGCATTGCCACTGTTGCATAACCTTGGATGCGCCAGTCGTTACCGCGTACGTGTGAGGACTAGCTAAGGCCAATTATTGTACCGCCTAAAGCGATGGCGCAGTAAGATGTCTGTAGTAACCCATATTCTCATGGCAGCGATTAGCGTTCATTTTTTTCGCCGTCAGGTAATGAGTGTCAAGAAGCATGACCTTTATCACCTGACTTCGGCAAAGATTAGGGCCGCCATGCGTCGAGATAACAAGCAACACACAAACCGCTCAGTTTGCCCTGTGCAAAGCTTTTAATATGTCTTCCACCGAGGATAAAGTATTTGTGCTGAATCTTGTTACGCATTCCACCCTTGTCGAGTTGACAAGGACCAGGCCTCCTTCAACGGCGGGCAATGCTTAGTTCAACAAAGCAGTGCTCCAACGCAGGCTCACTTTAGGAGCAAAGATACCAGACTGAACCGTTATTCCTTCAGGATATGTTCACCACGAGGTTCATACGAACAGAGGCGCCCACACCGCGAAACTAGCGGTGAAGTGACGTAATGGCTGATTCCGTGGCTGACGCACGCTGACGGTGCGTGCAGGCGATCAAGACGCGTTGCATGACGTGTTTAACGACGTGGCGGCGCCTATACGCAATGTTTCACTTGGTAGGCGCTTGCTTTGAAAGTGCTTTTCGCGTTTGCTCCCGAACCTTCAAGCCACTCTACGGTTACCGCGAAGTGGAAAGCGTTGAAAACTCCAGTCAGGTTCGTCTACGCTGCACTGAACTCGCGAACGCTGCGTGTTGGAAGCGATGTCCGTGGCCCGTCAATCGGACGCCAACTGCAAAGCCGAAGGAAACAGACAGCTCAGTCGTCCGCCTTATCCAGGATCCATCGCAGGGTGCGCCCCCTCCCCCGCTCCTCCGTCTCCATTAGCTCCCGCGACAGCCCTTATTTTCCTGGGCCACTCAATTTGGACCGCGATTGAGCTCGGCTCTTCTCGCACGGCTCTTCGGCATCAGACCGTTTACGTCGGCGCCATCCTCGAAAGTGGCCCCCGTTCCATTACGCCTGGTGCACGCTGAGTGCGCCGCTGTAGTTTTGCACTTGCTTCTTCTCTCCTGGGCATCCACTACGTCGCCGGACCTTACGTACATGCCATTCGCTTCGACTTCACCGCCCTATTTCCGAGCCCATGCGGGATCAGCTAGAGTGCGCTGCCTCTACATTCCGATAGCAACGGAAAGCCAATGCTTGCTTCGTTCGGGATTCAGACGCTCCTTAAGGTAACTCCACCTTGCTGGGTCCTCTCGCACAGCCCGTGTTGTTTCCTCTGAGACTTGGAAGTGCCATTACACTCTGACGTCATTTTCCGTGTTTCGAACACCGTTAAGTCGTTTTCTTGCCTCCCTCATAGCAGCCGGGGCAGGTCTTTAAACGTAGGGACCTTAGGAATTACTGCCGTCTGTTCCAAATCCTACTCAAGGTCTTTATGTCGGTGCTTTTTTATACCTGCTCCCCCTTTGGGGGCCTTCTTGTGAATACAAAGGCTCAGAAACTCCCAAAACATCGACAGAGTTACTTACAGACTGTCGCCGAGAAACCTTAATCAGTGCCTTAAGGCGATTGAGTACGTACCACCGTGATGAAATGGAAACACTTGACGACTATGAAAATTTCAATGAGAATGTGTTGCGAATTTGTTATAGGTGGGTTAACCCGGATTCGCTTTCGAGTTCTGTTGAGACAGCTATATTCACTTATGGTGCTCCTCTGTTCTCCCGGGACACTTTCGTTTGCTTTAGATGATTCTTTTGAGATACATTCGTCTGCTTTTTATGCCCCTTCACAGAAGGCACCGACACAACGACTAACGTTTGCTGCGCCACACGACGTCATTCCTTTGCACATAATCCGCTTCCGCCCCGAGGCCCCCGCGCCAGCGCTCCACCACAGACGTCACGTTCCCCCTCTTCGCAGGAGCGGCGTCCCGCTCCGAAGTCTTTGCCGGCTCCACCGATCCCGTGAAAAAGTTTCGGCGGGTTTGGGCCACCTATGCTTACTGCATTTGTTGGTACAGCAAAGGCGCTGCATTTGTTGGTTCTTGTGGCTAACCCCACGATCGTGCACGATTCTTGTTGGGAGAAAATACGCCCTGGCGAGCGAGGGGCTGAACGAGCTTGGCCTGCCTTTTCCTTCAAGGTAATCCAATAAACGTTTGCATCTACCCAAAACACAGAAATTACGTTCCAAACGACAAGTTTAACTTTATTTTAACCCGCCGCGGTGGCTGAGTGGCTAAGGCGTTGCGCTGCTGAGCACGAGGTCGCGGGTTCGATTCCCGGCCGCGGCGGTCGCTTTTCTGATGGACGCGAAAAGCAAAAATGCCCTTGTGTACGAGATCTCGGCGCACGTTAAAGATCCCCAGGTGGTCAAAATAAATACGGAGCCCTCCACTACGGCGCGCCTCATCGCCTGCGTTGCGTCGGCGCGTTAAACTCTACAATCAATCAATCAATCAATCAATCAATCAATCAATCAATCAATCAATCAATCAATCAATCAACTTTATTTTAACGACTAAACGACAGGGCTGAGACAGTGGAGAAAAGACCAGATAAAGGACAGGGGTGAGCCCTAGACAAAAAAAAGAAAGAGTGATGCAAAAGAAGGAATAAACAATCCGCTATTGGCTGATAAAATGGGGTTGCACATCCATTATTCGAACTTACGCGCGACGTGGCAGCGATACAGACGGCTTGTTGCGAATGTCACTGTTTTTATTGTGGACGCCGTGCCATCTCTCCCCTCCGTCCGTGGGTCCGTCTTTTCGTCAAAGCGATCGAAAAGGCCCCAGGCTGGGAGCTGAACAAAGAAGAGTGGCACACCGTTGCCATGATCCCAGCATTGTGGCTACACAACAGTCTATAGGCGACTCCTGCCGGCGTGAAGGGCATGCAGGACCGTCTAGACCCTCCCTTATCGGTGGTGAGCAGCTGAACCTTCATTCCGAGATTGTTCTTGAGCGCCACCGCCTCGAAACAAATAAGTGCAAAAAAATATTCGCGCTAGCCGTTCAAGTATGGCCCGATCTGGGAACTGCCGGTGAATACGATCCCGGACAGAACTTTTCCCGCACTCCTGTTTGCTGTGGTGGGATCTGTCTTTGTGAAGCACTCGAGGAGCCTGTACGTGCCATGACGGTCGCGTGAAAAGCTCTGGATGGGGTCCACAGGACCGTGTGTGACGTGATCCACAAGCACTTGCATGCGGTCAATGTTGGCTGCCCAGGCACGGCCAAGTTTGTTTTAGGCCAACTTCGTACGGCGATCACGACGCTGAGTACGCAAACAAGGCACCGCCGGCTCGGCATGTGGTTGGTTAGTATTAAAACCTGACGTCTGTCGTTGGCTATGTCCATGATTGTCCATTTAATTCGTGCTGTCGACTTCTCAGACTAAAATGCACCGCAGCAAAGCGCCAGAATTGGGTACCACCATACGAAAAGCTAGAGACTACATATGATTACAGAAATAAGACATTACAGGAATAACATAGCCCGTCATGGGTATTTAACGGGGACTCACCTGTTAACATTCGTATCAGACTTTCTACTCAATGGCCCAAGGCTTAAAAACCATCATACACCAATAGGAAAAGTCTTACGTATACATAGAAATATACACAACGGCCTATTCTGCTTATTTTAGAAATATGCAACTTCTGTACTGAAATAAAAAAAAAGAATTAAACTCTCGCATGGTAGACCGCTAGCGCCATCTAGTGAAAACTAGATAAACCAAGATGTGTTTCTTGTGTAATTATTATTTTTTAAAAGTGAAATGCTTCTAAAAGTAGCGAACTAGGCCGTTGAAAACATTTTTATGGATTCGTAAAGCTTTTCGCATTAGTACACGATACTTTTTAAGCCGTTTGGTCACAAATTAATAATAGGAATGTGATCTATTGAGTTCCCCTTAAGAACAAGATGCTAGAGTAGAACGCCCTACATTTCTGTACATTCGCGTTTAGTTCATCCCAGAAGAAATGTGTACTTTGATTTTATTCGGTGGATTTCTTTAATTTCAATTTTTTTTCCGCGCTATGGTTCACCGCCCGACTGCGCATTGTCTTTGCGAAGCCTGCGTGTGCTGAGCCATTCCCTGAAGCAACTTTCTTTCAAGTCCCTGAACCGACTGTCTTCGGTCTTTGGCCTCACCCGTCCCCTTTGCGGTGGGAAACGAATGCACTTCTTCGCTGTCTGATAAGAATTGGATTGATTGGGGAATTTAAAAGCGCCGATTTACGCCTCGCACGCACTAGTGGAGTGCGCCAGGTTAACGTCGAACCCCTGGGGATCTTTAACGCGCGCCGAAGTCTCTACAAACGGGCCTTTTTGCTTTTCGCCTCCACCAGAAAAGCGGCCGCCGCGGCCGGGGACCGCACCCGCGTCCTTGTGCTCAGCAGCACAGCGCCTTGGCCACTTAGCGGGTTCTCATTAGAACTAGTCTGTGGGAGCGGCTTTAGAAGCTATTTTGGGCCGACCGCTATGTGTTTGCTGGCGTGAGTTGTCTTCTAGTATAGAGTGCATGAACCCGTCTTTCATTTATTTTCGCGTTTCGTTATTTGCTTCTCAACTCTGTTTGCGCTTTGTTTTGATCTATCCATGTTCCTTTTCTTCCCACCTTGCGCCCCTCTCTCGCGCGTAGTGTAGCCAACCGAGTTGCCTACGGGTGACCTCCCTACCTTTCCTATTTTTTCCCCTTTCGTTCGTTCGACTACACAGGACCGCGTACTTTTTACGTTGACGCGGAACACGGGCTACTCCGTAGAGAACATGCAGGAACCCCGTACGGGCGCTTGCGCACAGCAATCTATAGTCCCCTATATTTAACAGGCTTTCATATACGGTAACACTCACGTTGTCTGTCGCACCATGCACATTTGGTAGCTGTTTTAAGGTAAGGCTGCAGCATCCCTGGCGTCGCTTATTTGTCAATACGTTTTGGTATCCGTCCGTTCACTTGTACCGTGCTTAGCTGTATTCAAACTGCGGCGAGAGAGAGAGAGAGAGAGAGAGAGAGAGAGAGAGAGAGAGAGAGAGAGAGAGAGAGAGAGAGAGAGAGAGCAACGAAAATAGCAGATATTGCATTTTTTCAGCCTCTATGCTGCTCATGTCGCTAGTTGCAGTGGCCATGCGATTTTCCCGTATTCTTGGATTGTCAGTATTACCCACTTCGCCAAGTTTGCCAACAACCATGTGTTCTCACAAGAACCAAATCCTCCCTCAATAACCGGTTTCTTAATTAAGCAATTTTGTCTTCTTGCCTGACACACTTCGCTTACGCCCTTCTTTAAAACAATCACCAATCCTTCCAATCGTTCGCTTTTGCCCGTCGAATCTCGCTAACGCTCTCGCAACTCCGTAATCTCATCTTAAAGACGGAAGCAATTACGCCCTGAAAAATCGTCGCTTCCGCGTCCCCGGCACCAGATCAACTTTCAAGGAACTTGGCGAAATCTTTTTTCGCGCCCCGCAGTATCGCGGAAACGGTCTTCCCCCGATCGAACAACAACAGTTGTCCGAAAATGTCTCCGCTTTCCAAATGAAGGCAAGAAGCGCAAACGCTGGCGTGTCCAGATTTGGGCGCACGTTAAAGATACCTTGCAGATGGTCAAAATTATTCCGGGGACCAGCTTCGCCACGTTACACCCCACAAATTCTAATCTGAAAATGTCTACGCAGATACGAAGCTTGACAGTATCTTCATTCCATCGCCGAAGAACTTTCCGCAAATTCTGTCGACGCCGTTTAGAGCAGAAGGCCCGGTATCAAACATTGCATGTCCCATCTGCGTGTCTCTAATCGCGTCGTCGTTAAAAATAGCAGCGCGTTTTATTGATTAGACGGGGCTGCCCGTTGTTCGAGGGTTCGTACGTTTCCTGCAGCGACCACTCCCGAACAGAATAGAGGCCATGCAGTGGGATCTTTTATCATGCGGAAATAGCATCACGACTGGACGCAATTGAGAACGCTTGTGTAACAGAAGCAGAAAATTAGATATTAAGCGCACTGACGTCCTACAAAAAGGGCTATAAAAATACCGCGCACAGCGACAAAGGGATGTGAAGCCCAGAGTTGCGGTGGTGCGTTTTCATTTTTATCTCCAGATAGTAATCAGGATAAAAATTCCTATAACACTGAAAGGACACATAATAGGGGAGTTGAACGTTGTCGCTTGGGCTGACTTCTCCGAACAACGACGCCTTTCAGTGATTCTAGACGAAAAAGATCAAGAGTGATGTAATCGAGCACGCGTTGAATTAAAGTCGATCGGTTTCCAGGAAGTCCGGACGGGTGGGGAATCGAAATCCGGCGCAATAACGCCCACAGCACGGCGCGAAGCGAGCGCGCGGGCTGATTCGAAGTTTCCGTTTGCTACTCGCCGTCGGTCGAAACCAGGTCGCGTGTCCAGTGATTGGAGTAAATTTGAGGCGCAGACTATACAAAATAGATGTGGACTGGCTACAGTATTCACGAGCCTCATGTTACCACGTATCGGAACGGCTTTGGTCAGTGCGTTTTGCGATCGCGCGACATGGCCTTTCGAGGAGAAACAAAAAGAGAAAGAGAGAAAGGAACTGGCAGGAGACCGGTCCATTGTCAACCTCTTGCACGAAATGGCGCATGCGATGATTCTTCCCGCCATCCAATGCGGAACGTCACATTGGTACATTTTTTTTATTTTTTTTATTGCGGTGCATTGTTCTACTAAAAGAATTAGGTTCGCATGACTGACCTACGGAACGACCCCAAACTAACAAACTAAACGGACAAATAACCAACTAACCAACCGACCATCCAAACTGACTCACGAAACAACTACTCTAACTAAATAACTAACTAAATAACTTACTGGATGGCTAACCAACTAACTGAATAATTAACTAATTAAATAAATAATTAACTCGCTAACTAACTCGCAAAATAACTAACTGACTGGCTAACTAGCTAAACAAATAAAACTAAATAACTAAACAACTAAATGACTAGCTAACGAACTTACTAGGTAAATTACTACATAACTAAATAATCAACTGCCGAAATGACTAAATGACTGACTGACTAACTAACCAACCAACCAACTAACTAATGGTTTCTCGTAACTAGCCCAACCGTAGCGGTAATTCAAAATGACAGTGGTCTAGAGGTCATGAGCTTAGCCCTTCGCCTTCCGCTCCCGACTGGAGCTCACCATGGAGCGCTGGAGGTCCAAGACCTGTAGCCAACGTTCGTACTACGAGGCGCACAGTGTGGGGATAAGCCCATTGCACTAGAACCTCCTGCTTGCGTTTTAAAGACGATAGTCTTTCTTGGGCTACTTAAACCCAGAAATTTTGGTCTGTCTGTATGTCTGTCTGTCCGTCTGTCTGTCTGTGACTCGATTCAGCCACCCGGCCAAAGCAAAACAATGCTTGCGCAATAGTCTTATATAGTCATAGCTAAATCTACCCGTCTATGCCCGGTGTAATGTTCATACTTGTCAACATTGTTGAACAAGAACAATACATTACGCAAATATGAGACAACAAATCAATACAGAAGTGATATTTGCAGTATTCCTTTTTTAAAAAATTAAACATGCTTGACTTTTGCGAAATTAAATGCTTCATCAACTGCAGAAAAAGAATTCACTCCGCCGTCGCCTGCTGTCGCCCGCGCCACTATAGCTTCTGGCGCCATTTTAAGAAATCAACCGGCAACAGTTACGCAAGGTTCCACTAGATGGGTTCCACGTTCTGCTTGCAACGCACGTGGAGTAGGGAAACGCCGTTCTATAAACGTTGAAGTAGGGCGCCTCGATTAACGCGAGTCTTCGCCGTACGGCAGCGTTCGGATCGAGACACCCGGTCTGGAGCAGTGGAACGCGGGAAATTTAAAATGATTTAAGCAAACCTTTGGCGTCTTTACCTTGGGAGGAGCGCGACGCAAGAGGAACAACATTAGAGGTGAGCGGGAAAGCGAAGGGAGGCATTTACTTCGCAAAAGCCGATAAAGACTATCGTCTTTTGACGGCATTTGCAACGAAAGGAGCAGATACGCGGACAATTTTTTTTCGTGTTGTCACGAGTCCTCTTTATTGTTTTTTCCCAAAATTACCTAACTAAATAGCCATGTACACATCCTCATAGCTTCTCGTTGAAGAAAGTACGGGCAGCATCGGGCAAAAGCAGCGGCATACAGGCATAAACGTAGTCGGTGCAAAAATTCCATCCGGTCAAAATTTCAAAAACCCTAAAATGTCAAACACCCCGGTTCTTTGACGTTTGTTCTGGAACGTAACAAAGGCTCGAAGCGGCAATAAAGCGCCCTTTCATGTCACTGAGCCAAAAATAATTATTTGAACACATCAACCAGTCGGCATACTGATATCTGACCCGCAAAGTAATGCTGTTGTTTCAGGTAAAGTCGTAGTTCGTCTATTTTACTCGCTCGGGTAATGCCTGTTTGCTATCAATGTGGCGCTTCCCTGGAAGTTCTAGAAGCACATTTGTCGACTGGTATCACAGCTTCTTCGGGTATTATGACAGACATGAACATCCCCCAAACAACCCCAAGTCAACTGTTACAAATCCCTAACTATATACGCCAACCTACAGGCAAGGTCCACTTGCAACTGCTCCGCAAACTTCCCCGGTTGTTCTACCTGCGTAAAACTCCGCGCAGTACACGCTACCGTAAGCCATTCCGTCCGCGCTTTATGTATATACACAGGCCATCAAACGGTTTTACCGTAGGCGTAGGCGTAAGCACACAGCCGCACGGGTCGTCCGAACGACCGAACGCAGCGGATTTCCCGGGCCAAGCCCACCAGATGGAAGCGTGCTCCGAGCCATTCCAATAACGGCTCGTCACGCTCGTTAAATAGCGGCCACCGACACCTACAGACAGCTCTGCTGGCGCCGCAAAACAAATGTAATTGCGCCCAACGCGGTTCCGGAGAGCCTTGCGAAACATTCCACGCGCCGAGGGATAGCCCCCGCCAGGCCGCACACGCTCTGACCCCGCATTCTGTAATCAGTCTGACTGCGCATGCCTCGCCCTCCGAACTGGACCCCAATTTCCCTAAATCAATCCTCCTTTCTGCGTCTCCCTCCCCTCCTTCCCTCTCTCACCCTCTCAGTCTCCCAAGCCCGAAAGTAAACGATCATTCAGTAGCTGTTTCTGTTTAGTTCCCTTCGAAACGATTAGTGCCAACACGTACGTGACCTCTGTGATTCGTTGTCTGTTTTCTTTTTTTTTTCTCACGCGCGCCTTCCTTGCGGGTTTCCAATTCATTCGCGCTTCCGTTCGCGAGTTAGCGCTCGACGCTTCCTTCCAACTTGTGGCCTCGCGGCACGTTCAGCCCTCTTCCAAAGCAGCCGGCAGTGAGTGTTCGCTGCAACAACGGCGGCGGCGTTAATCTCGCTCTCACCACTGCCTCTCCCACCTCTCGCTTCGCCTCCGTTCACGCGCTCTTTTTTCCCCTGTTCCTTATCCGCAGAAACGCGCGAGGGCACGGAACGCGCGGACGGGCGCCTATGCCGGCATAGGGAAGAGGCGTGACGTCGCAGCGCGCGGGCCTTTCGAAATAATGAAGCCCATCAGACGCGCACGTACGCTATTCCGCCGGCGTCGCGGTGGGCAAATAAAGCAAAGTGGTCGGCGCCATCCACATTAGCAGAGGGATTCTTACCCGATGAATAAAAGGGGAAGGAAGCACACACTGGCATGATTCGGCTCTTGTGAGTGGAGGAATTCAGCGAACGTTCCCTCGGAAGGCGCGTAAGAAGGCAAGAAAAGGTTCTTGGAGGAGGAAACGGCACTGTGGCCATCTGTTACCTCGGTGGGCCGAGTCTACAACACGACGCGGGCGGCTGAAATATCCGCTGTCGAAGCCGAGAAGCCGGAGGCCACGCGGTGGTGCTGAGCGCCAGAGGCAGCAGAAGCATGCGCGCGTGTGTGCGGGCGCTAATGGGCCTCGTGGTGAAAGACGAACGCCTACGCCCGAGATCCATCGAGGAGATGGCCGGGTCCGAAGAGGGCGCCTTTTTTTTCGGAAGATTAAGCCGGAACTCGTGAACTACAGCGCCCCGCTATCGAAAAGGCCTTCCTTTGAGCAAGTAATGAACTTGTACCCGGCTTGAGAAGGGAGGCGACCTTGCTGCGGCGTTACGTAAATAATTAACCCCCTCTTGTGTTCACGATTACTCGAGCGCTATTTTTAATGCGAAGCAGTCTCTGGCTATCAATCCTGGGTTCAGTGATGTATCTGGATTCCTCACGTTCCACCAGAGAAGTGTGCTGGAATCCATGATCACAGCTGCCGATCCCATAAGAAGTGACGCACACACACGTACTAACACTCGCATTACTCGCACAGATGACCGCTACCACTCGCAGTTCTCGTAATGCAGGATTTCTATCCTGTAAGGATTCAGGGATCCTTACCGATGGGTGTATGTGAGGTAGTAGCCAATAGCTACACGAAGCCAGATCATCATCCGCATTTAATGACAATCACCAGATCTGGATGCAATTTTACCTTTAAGTTTGTGAGTAATCAGGCTGTTGCAATCGCTGCCATGGTTCAGTGGGCAATCCCCCGAGAGGATTGTAACGACAAGAGATTAGAGACGATTAATTCTGAATAAGAAGACATAGAAGAGATAACAGATGAGATTAGATAAAGAGATGAATAGAGAGATAAAGGAGAGATAAAACCAACCAAGTGGACCAACCTGGAAAAGCGCCGACGTACATACGGGAGATAAGTGTGAAAGGGGGAACGAGCTGTAAAGCTGAAACTGAACAGCCAGTTTAAGGGCACCGCCTGATTACGTGCTAACGTTTTAAACAAAACATTTGGCAATGCATTTTCGGATGTTGCGGGCTCAACACATCCTGATTATAACCATTTAACAGATTTTCTAATGGATGCGGTCATGAATGATTACTCAGCTATTGTCGCCATTATAGAATGTCTAAAACTATGGTTATCTTGTGGCCCCGATAATATTAACACGAAGGTTCTCGACAACACTGAAATTTATATTTTTATTATATTATCCTAAATATTTGAACAATATTTCTTGCACGGGGTTTTACCAGAAGAATGGGAAGTTGGTAAGGTTGTTCCAGTTTATAAGTCTCGAGATAAGCACTCACCATTCAATTATCACCCAATATCATTAACCAGTGTTTGCTGCAAAATCATGGAACATATATTCTCAGCTAGTTAATTTTCTTGAGTCCTCTCCTTTGTTCTCGCCTATGCAACACTGAGTTAGAAAATTATATTCATGCGAAACACAACTACTAATACTAACTGATGATGTTCATTCCATTCTTGGTCGTGGTTCTGAAGTCGACTGTACATACTTAGATTTTTGTAAAGCATTTGATAAAGTTCCGCACTTGTTTCTTTTCAAACTAAGAAGTCTTAACATTGACTTGAATGTGCTTGCATGGATTACATCTTTTTTAAGCGTTCGCTCATAATTCCAGTAACTTCTGGCGTACCCCAAGCATCAGTTCTTGGTTGGTCCCTTACTGTTTTTGATTTATATGAATAAGTTGCCAAGCAACGTATCATCCACTTTTTGCCGATGTTTTGCTGTTTATCGAGAGATTAAAAACACTAATGACACCGGGCTAATGGCACCAAGCCGGTCCGGACACGATTTCAAAGTGGTGTTCCAAATAAAAAATGACACCAAACTTTAACAAATGAAAACTAATGCACTTCCCACGTTGTAAAATTGATGTATTGATGGCGGGGTTTAACGCGCCGACGCAACGGAGGCGATGAGGCGCGCCGTAGTGGAGGGCGCCGGATTAATTTTGACCACCTGGGGATCTTTAACGTGCGCCGAAATCTCCTACACACGGGCGTTTTTGCTTGTCGCCTCCATCAGAAAAGCGGCCGCCGCGGCTGGGAACCGAAGCCGAGACCTCGTGCTCAGCAGCGCAAACGTTGTAAAACTACAAACCACTCTTAATTATACACTATTGGAAGCAGTAAAATCGTACAACTACATGGGTGTCCTACTCAATTCAGATATTTCTTGGAACAGTTACGTTAGCCGCGTAATCGCCAACGCTAATGACATGTTCTGGTATATTAAAAGAAAAATTTAAATGACGTCACCTTCCCTTAAAAATCTCCTGTTTAAGTCGTTAATTCGCAGCAAGCTTGAGTATGCCATTTCGATATGGAACCCTCGAACTAAGCCCTGAATGCTATAGAAGCCGTTTAGAATCGCGCAGTTCGATTTCTTCTCTCTAACTACGATCGTTCAGCTAGTGTTACACTTATGAAGCAGACCTTAACATTGACACCCCATGAGCTACGCAGAAAAATTTCACGCTGAAGTTTGTTCTTTTAAATATATGAAATGAATTCATATTAAAGGAATGCATTGTTCCCTCCGGCACACTACGTTTCGTCGCGCATGGATCATCACCCCAAAGTGCGCACGGCTTCGCAGTGCTTCTTCTCATTTTTAATTCCGTAGACCTAACAAGAGTGGAAGCATTTTCCGGCCGCCGTAGTTGACACTAACAATTTCGAAGAATTCAAAAAGCGACTGTACGCGCACTTTTGTGAGGAGGCTGCTGATAAGTTCCCTGCTTTGCAGTGTTGCCGTTTTGTAATACACTTTCTAGTTGCTTGTACGGCTTGAAGTGACCGACTGTGGTAGTGCGTGTCATCAAAAGGTATTTTATTTTCTCTTGTCCTTGCATAATAAGTGGATAAAGCCGCTGTCTTTTTTTGCGTATAATTCACGTGCGTAAAGAAACCTGTTCAACAATGTTTTCTGCTGAAACTGTAGGCTGTACCACTACACTTTCCATTGCCCTTTGAGCCACGATGATAAATAAATAAATAAATAAATAAATAAATAAATAAATAAATAAATAAATAAATAAATAAATAAATAAATAAATAAATAAATAAATAAATAAATAAATAAATAAATAAATAAATAAATAAATAAATAAATAAATAAATAAATAAATAAATAAATAAATAAATAAATAAATAAATAAATAAATAAATAAATAAATAAATAAATAAATAAATAAATAAATAAATAAATAAATAAATAAATAAATAAATAAATAAATAAATAAATAAATAAATAAATAAATAAATAAATAAATAAACGAGAATGTTTAAGCCTCCGACAAGCGGGATGAGGGGGTGGCAAGGACCCTCCCGTTCAAGAGCAGCAACGCAGCGGGATGTGGCCCGGCCACAGACTACGCCACGCAAGCCTGAGCTGGAGCGGGCCGATATCGCATCGACTCCGGCTTCCCAGTCGCATGCCGCCAGCCTGCGCATTGGCGGCCCCAGCGTCGACGGTCGGCCGCCTGCGTCTAGCGTGTACGCCCCGTCCACCTGCGCTTTGACGGCCCCACACGGCTACGTTCACGGACTTACCCGCTGCCTACTGCCGCGAGCTCGGCCACAATGGAAACCATTCAGGGCCTTCCTCCCGACGCGCGGCGGAACCACGACGCTGGCGCCGTCACGTTCGTATGCGGCAACACCACCATCACCACCGCAACACGGCCAAGCAACGTTGACGCCACTTCACCGCAAGTGACTGGGGACATGTATATAGTTGTAGGACGCTCAATGAAGTCTATATAGGACTTCTGGGCTAATGGGCTACGCCTTTTGAAGGATTTATTGGGATTGACTTGGTATAGTCCTTATTGTACAGACGACCTCAAGTTCGGTTCGGTTTGTATTGTGTTTATAATGTTTGTTCAGGCGGGTCTATGTTAATTAGGCTTTGTGTTGTTTGGTTTTAGTGTGTTTAGGAGTTTTCTTCGTGAAAAATAAATGTGTGGTCTGCGCAACCCGTCAACGGCTCTCCCTCGCCCGTCCCTCTTAGCTGGGCATTCCGCACGTGACAATCACTATACATGGATTGTCAAGCAGAAAGCCACTCACGAAACCTCACGGGTTTGTAGACAGTGCTCCAAACGATTGATGTATTGAAGCCGAAAACATGATAGATCGTGACATAGCGGCCCCTACGCAATACAATTATCGCGTACAATACGATCAAGATACCACGCAAAGTTCCGCGATCTCGCAAAGGCGAAACCTGTCGATACGAACTTGTACAGCACGCATGAGATTCAGGCAGCGCTCTCTCTTCACTTCTAGGCGGGCAAAACACTTGTTTATATTGTCATGATCACGGCATACACACCAACTGCCGGCTACGCCAAGCGCCTTCACGTATCGCCAACCAGACCGATCTCGCCATTGTTGCTGCATACCGCCGTTCGCCGAACGCACTTAATCGCCGGTAAAGGGCCGCGCCCAGCCTCGTGCAACGGCGAGGTCGCGAAGGCTGAAATGCCTCGCCAGCAAAATTACAAGAACAACAGTCGGCCAAACCTGCACGCCGCGGTCCAACCTACCCGAACGTGGAACAAGATCTTTGCTTTAGATTGGAGGAGGGGTAGAGACAGATCGGGGGGAGCGGTGGGGGCGAAACTCGCTATGTTAGTGCCATAACGGTTCAACTCTTTTAGAGGTCGAAGTAGGCCTCGGCATGCACCGACGATGGAAGTGCGCGTCGCAACAACACAGGCGTTCAGAAAAGGCCCATGCACTTTAGCGATGGTTAACCAGTATGCGGCCGCTGTTTTACGTATGACGTGTGGCCTACCCACTTCGAAGTAACGTGCGGCCGGTGTTTGCAGTTGACACGCTCATGCTGCCCGTCTGCACCGCCACCGCCCCAGCCGGCCGCTTTCGCTTGAGCTGCGCTTCGCGAAGTATCTAGCTGCGCGCGTGCTCCGCTTCGAGAGAGACTCTTTTTTTGCTCCTTTCGATGCTCCGTTTTCACTTACTAGTGTAGGTTGATGCGAGAGAGTAGCTACGTCATCTATAAACCCATACAATCTCGCCCCCTTTACTTCTAACTCCTCTTTAACGTACTTTTTTTCACGCATGGGGTTGCGCCGCAGGCGTTTGCTGCGTACACCGGATTTTCCTTCCGCACACAGAGATAGCTTCACTTTAAAATCGAACGACGTTGCGTCGTGACGGCCTCCGTGCCAAACGGCCCAACAAGTCAAAACACGAGAGCGAAGCCGAATCCTTCGAAGGCGACTTTCCCGCCCGACCTTGCGGAGTGAAGTGAGCCGGAGAAGCGCACCCTTTCGCGCTCATTAGCGAATCTGCACACAAGGGGCGTGCGTGCATATATGCGAGCACCGGCGCGGCGGAGCGGCGGCCTTTTCTCACGGCTCCTTCGGCCGGACAAGCGCCGCTTGTTCACCGGCGGAAAAGAGTGAAGGAACGGTACCGCGATGACGACGAGGTCGTGGATGCCGTCACGTTTTCCCTCTCAGAACGGAGCAATCTTCACATACCTGCACGGCGCCTCCGGGCAGGTGGTAACTGCAAGGTGAGTGCGGATAACGGGACGGAGGTACTCAGGAGCATTAAAGAACAGTAAACCCCCATTATAGCGAAAGCGCCTTAATCAAAATCTCCGTTGACTGCTCGGTGAGTGCGGATAACGAGACGGAGGGATGTAGGTGCTTTAAAGTGAAAGCACAATAAACTCCCCGTTATAACGAAATCGCTTTAATAAAAATCTTCGTTCATTGGATGTGCTGCATGGACCCCTCCTTCTGTGCATGGAGTAAAAATAATATACACCTTATAACAGCTCCATTTTCCTGTTTCGTGGTACCGTGCTGCTTCCAACGGAGAGAAAAAAAAATCACTTCTTTTAACAAATTATTGGTTATAACGAATGCATTTTTCTATTCCAGGGAATGCGTTATAACGAGGGTTCACGGCAGTTTCTCAGGTCCATTCGCTAAGATTCGCGCACATGCGAAGCAGATGTAAAGCAGCGCCATTAGCGTAGGCGTGCCACTTCCACCGCAGCTAAACCCGGAACTACGCAGAAATGAGTCTTGGGGCACGGAAGGACTAACGCGAGCACGTGTACCCATCATGTAGTGTCTCGGACACCAGTTCTACGCTGTAGCAGCGACCGGAATGTGGGACCAGCTGGGATAGGGGCGCGGTTAGTAGGGGAGCCCCGATACCTGTTACGAAGGAGTGGTGCTGCATAAACAAACCAACGGATGTAATTGCTGCTGGCATTGGACACTGTCGTCAACTCGAGTCCCTGGCCCTTGGCGGTGATTGATCGTTTGTGCGCCATGAAAAAACGAAAAAGAAACAAATGAAAACATAGGTTCCCACTGAAAAAAAAAAGGGGGGTCTACAGGGAAGATGAAGGAAAAACGACATCGAAGCAAGGCATACAGCAAGGCTAGACAGCGCGTAAAAAACGTCGAGGTTTCAGCAAATAAAAAAAAAAAAACAGTACGTAAGAGGTGTCTCTGGATCTCAAATAGATTTGAGTTTATATCTGGCTTTATTGAAGTTACCTTTCTACCAAAATACTTCGTATTTTGTACTTGCCGTCTGCTACAAAGTTCAGATTTAGGCTGGGTATACTGACCCTTGGTTTTCAAGTTAGCAATAAGACAAATAGAATACGTAAAGTACGGCTATCCGCGCGCCTGCGCTGTGCGTCGTGCCCAAGTAGCCGCACACAAAGTATTTCCACAATAAGAGAGAGAGAGAGAACCGCGTGACGTCTAGAAGAGAAAGTCATACGATAGGATACTGCTGTGCCTGTAGATGTCATATTTTCTCTAAAGGCACGGAAGAGCCATCGGTTCGAATCTCTTACCCGCATTGAGAGAGACCAAAAGCGGACGACAATAGACCCTCTTATTCAAATGTCTGACGGATGATAATAAAACTGGTTGGTTTAGAGCAAATACCTGCCGCGGTTTTTCAGTGGCTAAGGCGTTGCGCTGCTAAGCACGAGGACGCGGATTGGATTCCCGGCCGCGGCGGCCGTTTTTCTGATGGAGGCGAAAAGCAAAAACGCCCGTGTGTGCGAGATATCGGCGGACGTTAAAGATCCCGAGGCGGTCGAAATTAATCCGTAGCCCTCCACTACGGCGCGTCTCACCGCCTGCGTTGCGTCGGCGCCTTAAACCCTACAATCAATCAATCAATCAATCAATCAATCAATCAATCAATCAATCAATCAATCAATCAATCAATCAATCAATCAATCAATCAATCTCAATCAATCAATCAATCAATCAATCAATCATGTTTAGAACAAACGTTATAAGAACAAAGATCTGGCGGTAGAAAGAGTCAGTGACTCATCTGGCCGATGAGGAACGATAGATGCAGCAGTAGAGGCACAAGTGAGCACATTTTTGGCGCCGCGGAGCCTGAAGACATTTTTTCCGGCTTTCACGGGAGCATGTTCAGCCCCCGCTTCGTGACAAGTGACAAGTTGCGTCACGGGGTAGGAAAGATCTCTGACGTCGTCACAGCAAATAGAGATATATGATTGTTATGGATGATTGGTTTCTGCGACCACCACATCTGGACTCTGGTTGACCTCTCTTTCTGGGTGACTAGCGATTGCGGACATGGACGATAAGTCGTCAACACATCCACTAGATTGTCACGCTAAATGTTTGACCCTTACCAACCCACCGCGATGGCTCAGTGGCTACGGTGCTGCGCTGCTGAGTCCAAGGACGCGGGTTTAATTCTTGGCGGCGGCGGCCGCTTTGCTGGTGGAGACGAAAAGCAAAAGCGCCCGTGTGTCGAGATTTCGGCGCACGCTAAACATCCCCAGATGGTCAAATATAATCCGGAGCCCGCCTTGCGTAGCATCGGCGCGTTAAACGCCATAATGGAATCAATTTAACCCTTACCATGCATTATCTTAACCAGAATTGTATGTTACTTTCACAAGTGGGCCGTCTACGACTCACAGATTGACATCAGCGTTTCATACACACACCAGTTGTTCATATGAACTACAGCTAATCGTTAGCTTCCCCGACATTGACGCCACCTTATGTGGCGTAATGATAGTGGTGAATTTCATTGCAGGCAATTGAATGATTCCTTTGCATCTCCGGAAACAATACTTCAGCTTTGCGTTAATGGAGAACACAGGTCGCTCATATACGAGTAGCTCGAACTTCACCACTTTCATCGCATTTTGGCCACAAGGTTCGTTTTCGATAGAGCCGTTGTCGTGTGGGTATTAGTGAATATGAATTAGCCGATAGATTATAGAGCGGCTGCGGCGTAACCACTACAATCACGTCCGCTGTTGCTGCTCGCAATCAGACGTAAAGTAGGCCATTTGTGTGGTAATGGCTGGTTTGACGAAGTTGAAAAGTATTTCATCGACAGGAGTGATCCCCTCTTGCACTTCGCTCAAGAGGTAGACATACAAGGACCTTCGAACGCTCCCTCAGGTTTTTACTACAACCCACGAGCGTGTCCATAGAATGTACAGTGGCTCAATAAAGCTTGCTGTTCGGCGAGATGGTTTATTATGCTTTGAAAAAGGGCACAAAAAATAGACGAGCGATAGCCCTGTGTACTGCTCGTTTAACGTGTACCTATTTTTGAGCTCTTTTTCAAAGAAGCACAGTGGCTCCTTTCAAGCCTGTCTTGAGAACATCCTCATTGAATGTACAGAGTACGATCGCACGCTTTGAAAGCTCCATCTTCTCTTAGATACGTTTCAGGCAGGCGCGCAATAAGCCCCATCAAAATTCTGAGATATGTGGTAAGACGTTCTGAACAAACGAGGGCCATTCCTGAACTCCCTTTTTTGATAGGTATTTGATTGTTAGAATTTTAATGAGTTGTCTTTGTTTGTGCAATACGTCTTTGATTTATATGAATATAGTTCTATGAGTTGATACGATCATTTTCTTTAAACGCGTAGCGTTATAACCATCTGTCGACATTTTTTTGTGACATCTAGAGGGCATGCTGTTTCTGTTTTATTTTTTATGGTCCCGGTTCATGAAGCACACCGGACATTCATGAAATAGCAAGCTTGACGGATCATTGGTATTTCATGAACGTGTGGTGTTTAGTTTTCCAGTGTCTTTGTTTTTCACACTGAATTTCAACCCATATTTCAAGTACGTGTCTGCAGGCACTGCTCAACACGCTTCGTTTTGTTTTCTTTTAGAGAAGGGGAGGGGAATGGGTCTGGCTTGAACTTTTTGTGGCAGCGTTTTGAAATAGGCATATGAACTGTGTTTAAGTCTCCAATTACGCATATTAACTTTTAGTGAGGGCAGGCTTATTCTAAGCATTGCGAAGGGAACTCTCTCTCTCTCTCTCTCTCTCTCTCTCTCTCTCTCTCTCTCTCTCTCTCTCTCTCTCTCTCTCTCTCTCTCTCTCTCTCTCTCTCTCTCTCTCTCTCTCTCTCTCTCTCTCTCGGTTATTTTTCGTGAGTGGTTAGTATGCCTCCGTCTTTTATTTACCTTTCTGATCACCTGTAATAGCTAGTTCGCATCAAACTAACCCGTTGAAAGATTTAGTCTCATGTAATAAACAAAATAAACAATAAACAGCAAACTACAGAGCGTTTCTTTCCCGGGGTTGGGTGAGCTGAATTACTTCCACCGGGAGCACTTTACGAGCTTCGGCCTTGCCGGAACAACATCCATACCTCGTCGGTAGTTGGTATAGCAAATCGAGCATTTACCTCTCTTGGCAGCGCAGGTGAGCCCCCGTTTCCGGCAGGCTAACCTTCGATTCCGCGCAAGTGCGCCCCTCCCTCCCCTCTACGCATAATAATTCTCCATCTCGACGCAAGCCTGGCCTTTGGCGGAGCACCGAGCATCGAAACAGCTGGGTGCACGAGGCGTTCGGGGGTCCAGAGCGCATGCGCGGGCGACGGGGGGGAAGGGGGGCTTTGCGTACGCTCTCGCTCTTCCTTGCAACACCGCCCGGCGAAATTTCCGCCGAGGCCATGCTCCGGTATTCACGTATTGTCCTTCCTGTCTACTTCGGTTCCGGATTCGTGCGTGATGTAGGTACTGATGCAAGCTTCCCCGAGTTTCTGCGTCGTAGTATACCCCTTCGGAAATATTCGAGGCCCGCGACTGCTTAAAGTTTTGACAGCAAAAAACAGATAAAGAATGGGGGAAGGGTGTCCGGAGTGGTTTTTAGAATTCAAATTTTTGGTGTTTCACGCGCCGCAGCTACACCCGGGATATGAGGCGCGCCGTATAGTGTAGGGCTATTATTCTTGACCGCCTGCGGATATCTAACATGAGCCGAAACATCAACGTACGGGCGTTTTCGCTCTTCGCCTCCATTCCGAGAAGGAGCGACAGCGTCCAGGATCGAGCCCGCGTTCTTTGGCTCAGTAGCACAACGCCTTAGCCAGAGAGAGTGATTCTTAGCGCCGTAATAAATAACGCGGCTTCGCCATATTGACGGCATTGCTGGATGATTGCGAGACAAGGCGGATTACAGTGCTTCCGAAACCAAGAAAAAAGGCAGATGATAGGAGTCGCAGAGAGTGGGCGCAAAACTGACAAAAAAGAATTACTTCATGACATCTCTCATGGGGTAATTTTCTTTGATTTATATTTTACTTGAATCTAAATTCCCGTGTGGGTGCTTGGAATGCGATGTTAGGCAATGATAAGTGGATTAGATGCTTATCCATAGCCTCACGTTATCTTCACTCGCGCTTGACGCGGACACTGCTCGATTCGATGAGATTTCGAGGAACACACTGGTGATTTTTCAACGTTTCGGTAGTTTCAGAGAGCTTAAGCTCGATGAAAAATGGAAGGAGGAGCAAAAACAACAAACAAAAATGCAAGCCGTTTCCCTCAGGCTTTTCGTGAGCTATGGACGTAAAAAAACAGCGTGTCACGCAGCGGCTGAGACGTGAAATGACGTCATCCGTTAAAGTTATTACGACAGTTGCGGCAAAACTCTGAACCCGGCCTAACGTAAACGATGACGGTAGGGCTCGAGCGTTGGGACGGGACTTGGCTCTTTTCGGTTATCTTGTTTAGCCATTGCTTTGGGATAAACTGACGGAAGTCGAGCTTGGCGTCACTCAGCGTGAGGAACGCGACATAGAGCGCCCGATAACGAAGGAAAAGATTAGCTCATTCCCTGAATCTATTGCGAGACGATAGATAGAGGCGATACGCCGCACAAACACGAGCTTATGAGGCCACGTAAGCCGGAACTCGGAGATATACATGCTAACCTGGTCCACATTCTGTGCGAAGCTACCGCCGCACTGTCCATTAACAGGTACTATCGCGCTCACTATGACCTACACTGCTCATTAGCATTCATACGATCATGTCGCCAAAACGACGACCATGGGCATATGCGTTAGTATAACGCCTGATTCATCAGGACGTCTTGCTCGAAATTCGTACTTGGTCTTTAACCCCTGCTACTAGACAGGTTGTACAAAGCGGCGAATACCAATGAGCGGTGGAGGTCATTGTGAGCGGGATAGTACATTGCAGCCGCTGTGCCTAGCATGCCGAGCATGAGTGGGCAACACTCAAGTGGGCAACTCTAAAGCTTTTCATCGCAACACGTTGCGATGAAACGCTTTTTGCTTGCTAGCGCGGCACTATTTCGTTCCGTGACCTTGATTTTGACAGATTGAGAGGCGCAGTTTTACAAGGTGGACCCCTTAACGGTTTCGCTAAAAATCGGGCCACCTTCCAAATAGCGCAGTAGCGTTTAGTACCGGCCATCACCGATTTACCACTACCGGATCAAGTATCTATAAACGTTGTACCGTATAGCCTCCTAAATCCCGTATTAGTTGGTCAAAGTCCGTTGTTCTGCATTCTTAGTTGTTAGCAATGCAGAGCGCTGTGTACGCGTTCATTCTTTGTGTCATGCTCGCGAGCGCTGTGCATGAAGAATGTCAAAATATTAGCTGGCCAAACGCTCGCAGTACTTGCGTATTGCGCCCTTTTGTATGGTGTTGTTGAATTGCAGGGAAAAATACTGAACGGCACAGTATTTGAGGATGATGGTGATTTACACACGTGCATTAAGCTATCTGTTGACTGCGGTCCGGTCTCGTGAATCTCAGGGAAGGTAATTCGTGTATTCATCGCGGCTGACCTGCCACTAGAACATGACCAAGATTTTAAACGCCATTCAGTTATTGTCTCAGTGGAAGCGGCCGGACCAAGAACGCTATGAAGGTCATTGTGGCGACTGAAAATAGTTTGAATTCCGAAACGAGACACTCTAGTCACTCCAATGAGCACTCTACTTGGCATTTGCTAAAAGCCGAGCCATTTAATACCAGACACGGCTAACTTTGCAAAATATTTTGAAATAATGCAAATTTCGGACGAAGCAAGCACTAAAACGAATGTATTCCTCGACGAAAATGCCGTGTTTTATTTTCTAAAACATTACCTTGGTATCAACAGTTCTAATACCGTCACGGTATACCACTCTAATTTAACGCACACCATCTTAATCTTTTTTTATCTGCCATCCTCTTCCTAATCCTACCAAGAACTTTTAACCTAATTTTTCTCTCACTCAGCAGACCTGCGAACCGCGGCTATGTGAGCGCCGCCGGAACTTCTTTTCTTCCAGTATAAAGCGTCTCCTCTTTTCAGGATAACGTAGAAATCAACTAAGGAAAATAAAAACAACAACAAATTACCTGGCTGGTTTTCTAGCGGTGATAAAAAGAGGGGGAAAAAATTCGCTTAACACCAACTTTTGATCAGCCAATCAGCGTTCCGTGGTCCCTAGAGGTCGCCTTCGTCGCAAGGCCGAACCTACTGTAATTACATCCACGCTCCGTTCACCGCAATCACGGCGGCTAAGCTTTGAATGTGTTTTCCGTTCCTAATCTGACGAAAACGCTTCCAGGGGCCCTACTCGAAAGGTAAGAGAACAAAAAAAAATCGAGCGAAAATAAAATCGAGCAGGGAACGGTGAAATTAAATTCGTCGTCTCCAAGCGGGGCGGCGCTAGCTGGTAGCGGGGAGGGAAAAAATTCCCTAACGCGCGCTCGGAAACAATAAGCGCTCCATCAAACGGAGCGCGTTTTTCTCTCGCTGTGTGCACGCCGGTGAACCCAGCGTACGCAGAAGAAGACGGGGTGAGAATTTACCATTTTCTGCTAGAGGGAAACTCTAGCCACTCGTGTTTACGGCGGGAGCGGAAAGGCCACCGGGGTTAACAACGTTCTCGCTCGACCCATTTAATCGCGCGCCGGTAATGGCGGGAGATTTATTCTTCTTTCTGTCGCTTCCCATCGCAGTTGCGGTTGACGAGCGTAGGTGTTGACGTCGGTGAAATGGCTGTCGTCACGGGGATCGCGTCGTCTGCAGTCCCGGTTGGGCAAATTTAGAACCGAAGTGGCTGTTCAGTGCCGCGTCTGACAGGTTCGGATGCCATGCGTAGCCGTCGCAGTGTTGCTTCGATCCCGACAGCGGTGACTGTTTTTTTAATGGAAGCTGAAAACGAAAACGACCGATGGAGATTCTGATGCATGGTAAATATCCCCAGGCGGTCAAAATTGTTCCGTAGTTCCCCACTAGTTTAGGTACGCCGCTCGAAAACCACAAACATTTAAAAAATTAATTTGTTTCTGAGTTGTATTTCACTGAAAAAGATCACCTCCTAAAGAAGTGTAGGCCACTAGGAGGGTGTTAAAACACAAGGAAGCAGTAACATTTTATTTAACTCCGCTATTAACACACGCCGCCAGAACAAAGTAAGAGTGTTCTGCTGTTTAAAAGGGAATGCGACTGTAAAGAGCCTTAAACAAGTGCTCACAAACAGGTATTTGTTTGGTATCTGCTGAATCACGCGGGTTTCTTGGTGGGTCGCGTATTTAAACGTTTGGCGAGCCAATATTCCTTCAATTAATAACTGCAACGCTTCATTCCCCGAGTGTCCCTCGCGGTGTCTTTAGGACTGCCGCTTTTCGATGACGTTCAACTAAAGGACGTTTTAGGACCATGGGCATGTCCCAAGCGTGCTTTACGGCCTACAAAAGCTCTGATAGAGTGCCTGCAACACACAGGTCTAGACCAGTCTTTGAAAATAAGTGAACGACTCTGTGTGCATCAAGTTCTTCAACACCATCGCCATCATCTTCATCACCTCATCAACTGGCGTAGCGAGTTAGGCATTTTAGATTGGCGAACATCGCTAGACTTCATTAAAGATCGTTCTCTCTCCCCCCCCCCTCCCTCCCTCCTCTCTCTCTCTCTCTCTCTCTCTCTCTCTCTCTCTCTCTCTCTCTCTCTCTCTCTCTCTCTCTCTCTCTCTCTCTCTCACCCCTACGCGCACGGAATCCTGCCCACAACAACTTACAGGCCTCAGCAAGGACCAGTAGAGCCCGCCAAGCTTTCTGAGCACTTGCAACCATTCTTATGAATCTAAAAAAAAGGGAGGGGGGGGGGGGGGAGTGAAGGAGGGGCTTGCGGGGCCTTCAGAACTAAAATTGCGGTAACTATGTACAAAAGCATGTTTTGTAAATGTTTTCGATATTACCCGCAGTCCCTGAAATGAGGCACTAAAAATTCCGTACTAATAGCTGCGCATTCCTTACAATTCGTGATTGGCAGTGACATGCACTCACGGTTGGACGAGGGTTCGATTTCCGGCCACGGCCGCCGCTTTTCTGGTAGAGGCGAAAAGCAAAAACGCCCATGTGTACGAGATTTCGGCGCACGTTAAAAATCCCCAGGTGGTCAAAATTAATCCGGAGCCCTCCACTACGGCGTGCCTCATGGCCTGCGTTGCGTAAGCGCGTTAACACTACAATCAATCAATCAATCAATCAATCAATCAATCAATCAATCAATCAATCAATCAATCAATCAATCAATCAATCAATCAATCAATCAATCAATCATTCACGGTTATTAAAGGGGCCAGGAAAAGAAAATACACGTTGGGTTCGTTAAAAAGACAGATTTGTCCCGATAACAGCGATGCCCATTTTGCCACAAACTTGTAACAAATAATCGAGATATTAGGGCAAACAGATGAAGCAGTGGCAACACCCCAGCCATTTTCCAGCCACTTTTACATCACGCCGCAGAATCTTATTTGTTTTTTCGATTTGCGGGCGCCGACCGAAACGGTCGACTGGATAATTGTAGAAAGTTTCGTTTCGAATCTTTCGCAAGTTCGTAAGTTTTCTTGTGAAACTTTCGAAAGTCGTAAGTTTTCTTGCGGGACTTTCGAAAGTTCGTAAGTTTTGCTTCGAAACTTTCGAGCATTCCAAGGTTTCGAAAGTTTCGAACCCCTAGTTTCGTTTATCGTATCGCTTGAATGCGAACGTGTAGTTAACACACTGACAAATAATGGGCCTCCTCGATTTACCAGTCCTGGACGGCCCGCGGGCAGTCCGAGGACTGCCTTCGGACTGAGGTCTCGTAGGAATACATAGAAAAATCGAGCACCGGATCGCGTCCTGGGCAGTCAGCGGACGGTCCGGGACTGATAATCGAGGAGGCCCAACGTTTTAGTGCAGACCCATGTTACGTCACTCCTGCCCATATCACGTCGCTGTAGCGCGAAATTTAAATCTTTTTCAGTACTTCTTGCGTTTTTTTTTCGGTAAAAACGTCTTTTCCTTGCTGGAATGGAGCTGAGTGAGGTACTGATGGCCAGTTCTATCAAAATAAACGAAGTGGTATGTTGTTTTCATGTCCATTTTAAGGGAATATAATCGAGCGCCCGAGTTTCCCCTCGGAAAAACATTGACGCGGACATTCAGTGCCTTGTGGTAGTCAAAAAGACAAATAAAACATCATCGGTACAGTGGCCCTTTATGGGTATACCCTCGACTCTCTTTGTGCGTTAAGGGCTACTGGGAGAATCCTAATTTCCACACGTGATGATTATGACCTCTCAAGGCAAGATACTGTGGATGTAGTGGACATATAGTGCGCGCGATAATTGTAAGGTCAGCTCTAAACCAACCAAGGATAAGATTATTCGCATTGGCTTAGGTATACCGACAAATGGGTATACATTTTTACCGGGCGATCGCCACATGGGTGTCAACACGTTCGAGCATGCGACAACACCGTCATCGGCCACTCAGCGTGTGACGCTTCTGCCATTCGTTTAATAATAAATGTTGTAGTCATTTGACTGTGAAGAAAAGCAAAATTACCGCCTTGTTTACAACTATTGGAGCTTGTATTTATAATAGCAACCTCGATTGCTCGAAAAATTTTCGCTTTTAAATATCCAATGTTGTTCTGCAAGGTTTACTGTCTGAAAGGTGGTATAAACTATGAATATTTCATGACCATACGCCGGGCGCGATGAAACTCCTGACTCTAAACTTTTACTAGCCAAACGCGAGACCTCATGTCTATACAAAACAAGCTTCTCTGCTTTAGTACGTCCCAACGCATAGCTTCCGACAAGGTTCTTTTTTTAAAAAAAGATTGAGCATATAGATGGACACTGTCGAGCTCGCTTACGGGAATTCGGGGTAAGGGAAACAGTGTCGCAACGCCCGCCGGCTCAGGCCCCGATGGCTTCCGGTCGTGGTGAACTATATGTCATCCTACAGCCGCAAACAACCTTCGCTCGTTTAAAAAAAAGATAGCTGTAGCGGGAAGCGAAGCCCGCGAGGAGTTCATGCAAAATGCATGCGCGCTATATACGACGTCCGCGGGCGCTGGCTCGACTTTTGGAACAGCGTTCGGCTTGGCAGCGCTGGGAACATTTCTCGCTGGTGCCGTTAATAATAATAACAAGAAGAATAATTATGATTAGGATATAAATAATACGAAATTGCGTTTCAGGCCCGGCCGAAGCCAACGCATGGCTTGTGGGGCCGTGCATGGCGGCAACGGTTCACCAAAAAGAAAAAGGGAAAAAATAAAAATAAACGCATTTTGAAAGCTCGGTACGCACTACTTTCTTTATTAAACGTGCTCATATACGTAGACCTTTCCCGTACTACCGAAGAATAAAGGGTAGATTTAATACATTGAAATTGGATGTTTGGATTTAAAATCGAAAACAAATATACAAAAGGTAATTACACAAGGTAATTACACAGAAAATGACTCACTACAGAACACAGATTACTATAAAATGCGCCATTTGTTGGGCGCGGACCACATAAAAATTTCTGCGAAGAATCATAATTGACGCGGAGTGTCCGAGATAATGTCACTGTAGGCATTTGCAGGATAACGTTTAAGCGGCGAAGTTTATAACAGCGTTGCAGTGCCATTAGTGGTATTTACTTGAAACAACAAAACCCACCGTAATACAGAAATTTAGTTGTCAAACGCGAAGAGAACGGAATCATTTGAAGTGCGAATGCACTTCTTAAGCGACCCTGAACCTGCGTCCACCGGCGATGTCCGCATAGCATACCCATGTGGGGGATTGGCCAGGAATTTCCTCGTCTTCCTTGGCAACGGGGGGAGATGGGCGCGCGCTGCCTGGTCGCTGACATGACACATACCAACGTGGGGGATTGGCCAGGAATCGGGCGTGAGAAGGGCTAATGCACCCGCTTAAAGGAGTACTGACACGAAATTTCAAAGCTGAGATCCGCTCTAGCAATCAAGTACAACGACAACACAAATAGGTGTCTGTGAATAAATGCATCTTTCTTTCTTTGTAGTTGTGTGTGTGTGTGTGTGTGATCTCTCTTTCGCGAACATTACCGAACCGCGCAAATTTAACTCGTGCATTCGCACTTTCACATTCTTCCCCTCGGGGAAATGCGGGGAATTTTTTCACGTGACTTCATTTGATGTCCCAGGGCATAAGATTAGAATAAAGGCACATTTAAGTTAAAGACATGAGGCAACTGCTTCGAGTTACCATCACTACACAATATAAACGACTTAGAGTGTTTCCCTGACCACAGTGCTAAAATATCCGTAGCCCGTAGAAATTAACCCGATCACAGAAATAGGCAGGATGTCTTTCTTACGTGAGATCTTGATGGCTAATCCGTTGGGGCTGTGTAGCCGCATGCCGGTGTAACACACCGCAACGTCCTGACAATACGGTGGACAAATGGGAGGTATTTTCACTCGTATAGGCGCTCAACCGAATGCCATCGCGTCGAGAAAACGTGAGCTAACGCCGTTGCACGCCAGACGTCGATTAGACGGGATTTGTGATGCTCTAAAGAGTGTCGATCAAGCACGGGCTCGGTTTAAGAGAAGCGCACAGCTCACGCAAACCAAGTGATCCAATCGGCGTGCTCGGAGATCTTCGCCCAGCTATATTCCTTCCACGTAAATTGGTTTCACGGAAGGTTTTTTTTTTTTCGTTGTTCTTTCCCTTGACATTTACTACGTCTGCGAGCACACCACTCCGTATACCTAGGCTTTCTGCGTACCTTGAAGGTGTTGGTAGACATCATCTGATCGGCCCAGAAAGTGCTGCTTCGTTACTGAAGGCATACACGCCGTCGCTAAATGATAGAACAGCCTGCCTTCAGCGCTGTAAATGGCAGCGGCAAGTAATGAGTGTTATTGTAAAACGCAATGTCTTGAATGAAAATAAGAAAACGTGATGGCTTACTACTGTCATATAAGAGACAAAACTCCGGCCTCATTCGATGCCCGACTGAGGCCGCTATTTTTGCGGAATGTATTGTTTCCACATCATTCTCTAAGTTTGCAGTCTCTCTCTCTCTCTCTCTCTCTCTCTCTCTCTCTCTCTCTCTCTCTCTCTCTCTCTCTCTCTCTCTCTCTCTCTCTCTCTCTCTCTCTCTCTCTCTCTCTCTCTCTCTCTCTCTCTCTCTCTCTGTCTGTCTGTCTCTCGCTCGCTCACTCTCTACACACACACACCCGCAAGAACTCACGCACGCACGCACGCTCGCGTGCACACAGATATTCTTGGTGTTATTCGTACGGCGATTTTCGAGCTCAGTCGAATGCGAATATAGGAGAAAAATGTAGCTCAAATATCTGAAAACGGGATCTCCCAAAGAATATGGGAGATCCCATAGACACAAACATTCCCGCTTCCTTGCGGGTGTTACTAGGGTGGAACTAGCGTCACTAAATAAGCTAGGTGGAACACAGAAGTGTTTTCGCAAATTGAAAAAAAAAATCTGTACAAAGGGCAAACACAGAGGACAAAAAACAAAACACCAGGCTAAAGTCAGTGGGCGTAAGCGATACTTAATAACCAGCCGGGAAACAGAAGCGAAGATAACTGGAGCAATATCCTATCCAGCTTCTTGTTTCGCGCCTGAGTGTTGAAGACGCGTGGGAGGGCAGACGAGAAGCGCGGGATATGGACGAGGACCCCAAGAAAATCTAATTGGCTCCGAGAAAATCATTATCTGCATTCCTTTCCCTTGTGCAGAAGGCCGACGGGCCTCCCAGACGAAAATCCGCGAACACCTGCCCTCCCCACGACCAGCTAGCTCTATGAGAAAAACGACGGGGTCGTTACGAGAAGACGTTTACTTGGAAACGAGCGCAAGAAATCCTCTTTTCTTCAATTAGCGGAAATAACGACCTTTTCCAATCTACCATGTTATTTGCTAACTGATTCCATGTTACTGTACGTGTACGTACTAAATCAAACTGAATGGAGCAGCGAAGAAAGAAAAGCCTCATCCCACCAAATCAATTTGGAGCTCGATCAGATCTGGCAAGCGGCTTATAATTGGAACGGCCGAAAAAAAAAAGAATTACGCGCCAAAAGAAAGCGGACAGCGAAACATAAAACGAAGCGAGAATAAAGAGAAACACCAAACAGGGGATCGGTCAACATTAGAAGCAAACGGCAAAAAAAAAAAAAAAAAAGCTGTAGCCCAGGACGTGAACGGCAGAAAATGACTCTCAGCGCGCTTCGTCCTTTTGCTTTCTTTCCCTGACGGAATCCGCGTCGGGATGCCGGGGCCGACAGGCTGGCAGCACCCACCTCTCTCCTGGCGGGACACGCCCAATCTACCTCGGATTTGGCGGCAAGTAAGTAAAAACAAACCGGCCGAGCGCGGACAGGTAAGGGATGGACGGGAGAAAACGACAAGACAGGCAGACAGGGGGCGGTCAAGAAAGAAGAAACCCGCAAGAGGATGGCGCAGCTTTGTGCGCGAAATCAACAGCAGAGGCACCAGCGCGCGGCCTTGGGGGCCCCCGCGGAATAGCGATGGGAAGTCGGAACGGCTCAAGCACGAAACAAAAGCGCGGGAAAAAACAGCCAGCCGCCAGTCTGAGGCTCGGGAAGCGCACGCCCACACCGATTAGCGGGCCGATGAACAAGGAATCTCGATCAGGGGGAGGAAAAAAAGAGGGCTCCTATATAGGCATGAGGGGGAGAAGAGGGTGCGAAGCAAACGGAGAGAAAAGCCGGCCTGAGCCATCTGTTAATAGAGGAGGAGAGAAAAAGAAGTCAGGGACCTGCAACAAAATGGCGGGGGAGAGAGGCGGCATCGAGAGTGATGCGTGCGGAGAATCCACAAGTTTCTGTTGCGCCCAAGAGGTTGGTGGGTCGAGGTGGCCGATGGCCGTGCCGAACGCAGCTGGAGCCGTGCTCAGCTCACGGCTTGCTTGCGACTCTCGCTGGACCGGGCATGAGCGCCCAGTGCAGCAGGGAGAGCCAAGGAAGGATTTGGTGGTTATAACGCGTGGAGTTGGCGGCACCATTGAAGCTGAATTCTGTTGCTGGGGAGAGAGGGCAACCGTATTTAGGGTGGGGTGCGATTGAGTCTGCAGTGAGGTTTAGTAAACATTCAAAGAACGTGTTATGAACTTCCTCAATCCGAGAGCGCCGCCTCTCTCCTCGTATGACGAAGATTTTTCTTTACCTGGCGGAATCGGGTGTCCTGTTTAGAGCCCTTCAATATTTACCTGCGCTTCCGGTCAAGAGAAGCTCGCTGCCTCCCCTAGAGAAAGAAAAAAGGAAAATTAGAAGACCGTTTCTTAAGACGAAGATGGTATATAAACGCGAAGCTTTCTCCCATGCAACCCGAGTCAAATTCAAAGTCCAAAATCCAAAGTCGGAATGACGCAATCGGATCGACATAGGCTTTATCACGCGAGGGACCCAGGTTCGTTTCCACACACGGGAAGGGATTTTTTTTTATTGAGGTGCTTGATGTGCTTAGTTTTCTTTCCTGCATAGCGTTTTGGGCGCAACGGTGGACGCCACGAGTGAGGCGAACGACGCATCAGTTGGGCATGTAGAAAGCTTTGCTTAGCATCATCATCATTTTGTGAAACCCACTGCGTAAAGTTGGCTTTGTTGCAGTGCGTTTTTCTCGGACATCAACGCCACCAGTAAGGCATAGAAAGCTTCGCTTTAAAGATCACGACACTGCCTGCTGCGAAGTGGTGGCTCCCACGAGCCTGGCATCTTTCACTTTAATTTGAATGTCGTTTGCAGCGTTCCCACGGGTTTCGGCCCGCTGGGACACGCGCGACCTATATATGGCCGATGGCCGCTCTAAGCAGCTCCAGCAGGTTGGTCTTGCCATGGCCGGCCCATGATTAGGGGACCTATCACCTCCGAGCCCATTAGGATAAATGACTCTATTTACACAACCACTGCCCCAAGCGCCACCACAATTGTCCTGCATTTGGTTAAGTAATTACGTTATGCTGTTGAGAAAACCTTGGGACTCAACAAAGGAAACAGCTGGTAATTACGCGGACGCAGTGATTTGTTTTTTACAGCTGCCGCACTAATACCCCGCTCCCAAATTAAAATGAGTTAGACGCCATACAGCAGCCTTTCGGCGTTACGACGGCTGCGCTTTTACCGGGTACATCAGGCAGCGGCGTCGCAAGACGTCGCCTCCAAGTGACACTGCCTATTCTCCAATGGAGCTATAGGCGTGGTTGGCCGAACGCTCGAAAATGAACACCTAGCGTGAGCACGCTCACTAACATACCATGGACACCGAGAAAGCGAGTCAGCACGATCGAAATGGGCAGCGTAACTGGGCGATATGACTGAAGGCGAAGGTCAAGGCGGACGCATATGTACAGAATGGAAATTTTCAACTACAGATTCAGTTGAAACAACGCATATTTGTACCGTAACGGTGCATACCACAACGGCACCCCAAAACTCGACGCGACTGAGCACACGCGTTCTTTATCGTCCTGTCCTAGCATCGCGACTTTCCAGGCTCGAGGTTCCTTTTGTTCGATTGGAGCTTGACTATAGTACAGTTGCCTTTAGCTTTTGAAATTTTATCCATTTCAACGATCTGTTCGGTTTTGCTTTTCAACCCTATCTAAAAATCAATAAAAGGAGCCACGCAGCCGCAGTTGCAACAATGGATGACACCCCCCCCCCCCCCCCCCGCCTTCGCCCTCCCCCTTAATTATAACTATGCTCTCTGGGGATATCTAAAAACAAATTCGTGGCGCCAGACCCCAAGCAACGCACACGACACATATCCACGTCGGAGGTAGACCCAAAATGTAGACCGATATCTGTACGGAATCTATACTTAGACCCATACCCGCATACGCACACACGGCCGTACCCACGCTCAAACCACACCGCGACTCGCACACAACTGCAAGCACTAAATGCGGAAATCCTTCCTGCTTATTTCATGCTTACTTCATCTGGCTCTCAGCAAACAGCGCCACAAATATGTCCTCGCTATGGCAGGCAGCTCTGGTCTTCTACGACTCTGGGATTCAGGGGGAGTTCATTCTTCGAGCCCGATGATGAGCAGAATAGTCTAGGAGCCTGGTATAAGGCCACCGCCCCTATAACTATTTTTTTTTTTTTGTAAAAAATCTCTCCTGCGCTGCTGAGCACGAGGTCGCGGGTTCAATTCCCGGCGGCGGCGGCCGCTTTGCTGATGGAGCCTAAAAGCAAAAACGCCCGTGTGTACGAGATTTCGGCGCACGTTAAAGATCCCCAGGTGGTAAAAATTAATCCGCAGCCCTCCACTACGGCGCGCCTCATCGCCTGCGTTGCGCCGGCGCGTTAAACCCTACAGTAATTCAATCAAACCAATCAAAAATTCTCTCTCGTCCTCGCGCTCTCTCTCTCTCTCTCTCTGAAAGAATTCCATTAGAACTAGCAACGCGCAGGTTGGGACAAGAAAATGGTCAATTTGGCGCAAGAAAATGTGCTTCAGGGCGATGGTCTGCCGCTAACGCAGCTAATGCATGTGTCTTTTCTTCTTTTTGCACTTGTAGGCTTCCTTCTTATCAATACTCCCGCGCTGGCTTGCTAACCAAAACCAAACAAAATGACAACGAAGTGCTTCTTCCTGCGTGGCCTGGTGCTTTGGAAGTTTCAAGCTGTTATGAAATCGATATAAAAACCAGAACGCTGCTCGGCGGGAGGCCGTAAAGCGGCCTTCGTGTCACCGAACTACATACACTAAACGCCGCGTAGAGCGCTTCGCTAAGGAAAACAGAAACTCGCCCCCGAGGAACCGCTGCTACACCGAAACAAACAAAAACAAACAGAAACGGGGGAGAGGTGAAGCGAAAACCAGAGCGCAAGGCGCCGCTGGGCGCCCGGTTCAAGGCCATCAACTTCGGCCCAGCGGCTTCCACCGGAGGAGCGGGCGATCGTGAGGCCTGCCTCCCCGGAATCATACGCGCCTACGTAGCGCCACCAAGAAGAAGAGAGCGGACGTAAAACATACGGAGAAAGGAAAGAGGCATAAAAGGGGCCGCCGGCCGTACACGCGGCGGGCCAGTGTACTCTCTCGCGCTGCTGCCGAAGCTGTGGTACTGGGCTGCGGCATGCCGCCGCGGCTGTTCACGCCCCGAGGCGAAACGGCAAGGACCTCACGCTGCAGGAGATGCCATCACGCCGCTGCGGCTGCCAAGCGGGTCGCCGCCGCCGCCGGAAGAAGGGACGCCGCAGCTGCCGGCCGCGAGGAACGCCGCATCTCGAGCGGCACGTCGAGAGGCGTCGGGAAACGCACGAGGAGGGCCTTTGTGAACTTGTGGTGGCATCGCGGGAGGCGATCGGTGGACCACGAGCTTCTAACCGAAGGGAACAAGCCTTCCTGAACACGCACTGAGAGTTTTGGTCAGTTTCTGTTCCCCTGGGGCACATGCGAATCATATTGGATTGGATTGGAAAAAACTTTATTGATGCCTGCAGTGTGCGCTTTCGCGGGTAGACTGGGCCTACGTCGTCCTCGTGGCGGGCGTGCGGCGCGGATCCCCGCTGGCCGTTGCCGGCTCCCCGGGTTCGGTTCCTGCCTGGCCAGCGCCTCGAGGGCCTGCTGGACGGCCCATAGTTGTTCTTCTTGGTTGTTGCTCATCATCGCGGCCTCTAGTCGCAGCGGTATGCGTCCTGATTTAGCCTCGTCTGGATTCTTGATACAATTCCACATGTGTGCAAAGGTGGCCGTCTCCCTGCGGCATGTCTTGCACTTGTCGTTCGGGTGTGACTCAGGATACATTCTGTGGAGCGAATCATAAAATTACGCCCTAATGCAGATTACTCGGCGTTACTTTTTCGTGGTCGCTTTCTTGATGCCGGATGCGTGGGTTGCATTGGCCAGAAACCGACGCAAACCTTGCACTATTTCGTGCCGCTAAAGTGAGCTGGTTCACCTCAGAGTTTCTATTGATACTTCGAAGTGCAAAGCAGGATCACTCTTGTTTTAACGGCATTAGCGACAAAGTACCATCTGGACTAATCGGTGCGCCGTTATGGGGGACCACTAATTAATTAACAAGCTCAATTAACTAACCTTTAACGAGCGCTGAGGACCTCTACAAAAAATGCGTTTTAGTTACTCGCCTCAGGACTATAGAGCCGCCGTAGAAGGGGCAAAATAACCGCCCTTTCGGATACTTAACGACGTCGACGGTTACAGGCGTGGCAGCAAAGACAGAATGTCTGCAATGCGAAAACGGGAGGGCACCTCTGTGTCCGGCATTTGGGGTGCACGTTAGCAAAATGTAGGCGGCCTAAATTAAGCAGCTACTCAGAATGATGAACAAGGTAAAAGCTAAAACTAAACTTCCGCATCGCTAGCTGGTGCTAATGTTCACGTTGTACGCTACATTACACGTTCGGTGTGTCCCTGCTTTCAACAGCAGAGCTTTTTAAGCTTTAGCCTGATTCGTTGGCGTTCGCAAAAAGATACAAAGAAAAAAAACTCCCCTAACACCAGGCGCCCGGCACGACCTTCGCGCGGTGTCTTTAACA
>NW_027526361.1:222412772-222425272 GCF_048455015.1 Haemaphysalis longicornis
GTCCATGCACTCAGCCTTGTAGGTAAGGAGGGCAGCCAGGGTGGAGACCGGGTTCACGAGGGTGCCGCAGGCGAAGTTGATGCAATCCCGAGCAGGTCCACAGCAGGTGCTGCACATTCACGTCCGGAATGGCAGTGGCGCAGAATGGGCAGGTAAATCCGCATGGGCCTCGGTATTGCGATGACCAGTAGGCGGTCACTGACGGCGTAAGGGCCACCCCAACCGCAGCGCAACCTCCTCTCGGTGGGTTAAGTCACCTGGGAGGTTTGAACCACTAGGGAGTATAAGGGCTCGTGTGGTGCGCCTGATATTTTTCCTTTTTTCGTTACAGGTGCCCGCAAGCGTCCTAGGGGAAATGTACTACTGGAGTATACGTATATGAAATTAAACAAAATTATTATGTATACAAAATGACATACATACATACATACATACATACATACATACATACATACATACATACATACATACATACATACATACATACATACATACATACATACATACATACATACATACATACATACCTGCCTGCCTGCCTGCCTGCCTACCTGCCTGCCTGCCTGCCTGCCTGCCTTGCCTTGCCTTGCCTGCCTTGCCTGCCTGCCGTTACGAATCGGCCAACGCCGCCATATTTTTCCGCATCAGCCACCACGTGGGAATCGACCACGTGCGCCCGCGTGTCGGTGAATCGTACTTTCGTATCTCGCCATGCCGGGTCAGTCACCTCGCTTTGCAACGCACCTCCGGCGGCTGCCAGCGGCACGCCCAGGCATTCTTCACGACGTTCGCCACACCCTTCAGGCACCTGCGCGTCGGTGCGTCCCGCCTTGACATCCCCGACTCAGACGTTTCGCTATCGGCGCGATCAAACCTTCGATAGCGCGGCCCCGGCACCTTTCAAGGACACTCTCTCCCCTCTCTCGGACGCCACGTGGGCGAACCCATGAATGACTCACGAACTATGGAAAGAGCGTGGGTGTGTCTGTGATGTTCGTGGCGTGTTACTCTTGGGGGCGTTTTTTGGGTATAAATAGAAGCAGCACAAACGCTGAAATTCATTCCTGTCTGAGCAGCGAATCCATGCGGTCGCTCTGCTCGAGTCCTGTATTGTAGCCTCGCCCGTCAGGGCATTGTATGTTTTTTTGGCTTCGGCTCAACTCTCGCTATGAAGTAAACAGTTTACGTCAGCCTATCAGCGTCTGGACCTCTTCCCGGCTGCAGTCGGCCTTCACGGTCGCAACAACTGGTTGGCAGCGGTCGGATGACAACTTCGTGACACCTGGAGCCAGCGGTGCGAGACAGACCCAACACCACGGACGTCAAGGCGGCATCGGACTTCGCAGAATTCACGGCGGTCAAGGGTGAGTGCGGGACTTTTCTTCACTGAGTTTTACCAGGCTTCTGAGGATAGCTGTTAGGCGTGTGTTTTTGTCGCGTGGGTTCTTCGCGCAAAACATTTTTTGAAGCAGTGGGAAAGCAGTACTCTAGACCGGCCATGAATTTGAAAGCGTTGAAAAAACCGCAGTTGTTGGAGCTTGCAAAAGAGTTGCGCTTGGATGTTACAGACGCGCTGAGAAAGCCAGAGCTGATAGAGGCTATACTCGCTGTTGGGGCTGACGATGACGAGCTGTCTGAGTGCATTGAGCTGATCTATGGCAGGGAGACCGCTAAACGTCAGGCTGCAGAGGCTGAGCGCCAGTGTGAGGAACGCGAGGAGAAAAAGCGAGAACAGGAGCTCGAGAGGCAGAAACAGGAACAACAGGAGGAAAAGAGACGAGAGCATGATAGACTCCTACTCGAGCAGGAGGAAAGAAAGCGACAGCATTAGCTGGAAATGAAGCGTCTAGACGTCGAGGCGTCTCGACCTAGACGTCAGAGTGGCAGCAGCGTGCAGTCTGCGGCGACTGAGCGACCTACGTTGCGAATGTGTGACCTAATGCGACCCTACAAGGTAGGAGAAGACATCGGTCTTTTTTTGGTCAACTTTGAGCGTACGTGTGAGAGGGCCCAGTTTAGCCGAGACTCATGGCCGCAAAAGCTGCTTACGCTTTTGCCAGGTGAGGCATCCGACGTGATGGTGGAGGACTACCAGAAAGGAGGCGGAGGACTACCAGAAAGTCAAGTCTAGCCTCCTGCGTAAGTACAGGCTGTCAGCAGAGGCGTTTCGCCAGAAATTTCGTGAAGCCGAGAAAGCTAGGGGCGAGTCGTACTCGGAGTTCGCCTACAAGCTGAGGGCAAATATGGAAGAGTGGCTCAAAGAGGCAGAGGCTTTCGGAGAGCACGACAAGGTAGTTGAGTGCTTCGGTCTTGAGCAGTTTTACCGCCGTCTACCAGAGAACCTGAGACTCTGGGTGCAAGATAGGCCAGGGGTGAAATCTGTGGATCAGGCAGCTCAGCTAGCCGACGAGTTCGTCGCACGTCGAGGTGCGCAGGGGCCGAAAGACGGCCAAAAAGAGTTCAGGCCGAGGCTTGATAAGTCAGGGCAGAAAGGCAGAGCTCCCCGGGAAGACGGTGGAGCAAGGGAAGTCGTTCTCGTGGATAGAGAAACTGGCCACGATAACGAAGAGAGAGCAGCAGACGCTGAGGAGCAGCGCAGAAAGAATGCTTTCGAAACGCGCAGAAAGGCTGGGTGTTACAACTGCGGCGAGACGGGACATTTCGCTGCCAGTTGTAAGAAGGGAAAACTAGTATTTCACGTACTAGATCAGAGTGAGGACAGCAGGCAGTTTCTAGAGCCGTACGTACGCGAGCTAGTCGTCAATGGTAAACCGTGCCGAGTTCTCCGCGGCGACGGTAGACATGGTCCACCCTTCGTACGTTGAACCGGATCAGCTAACGGGGCAGTGTGTTTGGGTGAAGCCAGCCGTAGGTGCACGAAACGTGCGTCTGTCGATTGCTAAGGTCAGCATCGGAGGTCCGTTTGGTGAACTTGTGACGCAGGCAGCAGTATCCCCACAACTACTTCCGGAGTACAAGTACCTATTCTCGAACAGGTCGGATTAGCTGTTAAGGGAAAAGGGGTACAATTTTGAGAAACTGCCGAGGAAAGAACCAGCTGAGCTCGCTGCGAAGAGTTTGAGTAACGATAGGGTCGCCACCTCTGTGAGGAATGGCGAAACTCGGACGGAAAGCGATGATGCGGCATTTCTGGAGACTCACGGCGGAGGGCAGCGTAAGTACACTGTGTGTAAGGCCCCTACGGTGAGTGGAGATCTTTCGTCGCCATGTTCGAAGTGCGCTAGTTCACGGGAATCCTTGAAAACGGCTGTCGACCCGAACGCGCGCAGTTCGCGGGCAACTGAGCCGTCTTTTGAGACAGGGCAACCTGGATGTAGTGTAGTTCTGGCAGTGATAAAGAACAGGAACACGCTTCGGTCTTCGCGTGCCGAGGATGTCGCTGAAAGCGCGAGGGACGACGAGGTAGTGATTGTTGGGAACTGCAAGGTGTCTAATGGGCTCGTCGTGCCCGTTTCACTCCCCGCTGATGCTCCCGACAATAGGCCACCATCGGCTGAGCTAGTTGAGGTTCCGGTGTCGCCTGTGGCTGAACCGAAGTCGGGAACCGACCAGCCTAGAGCAGAGAACGCAAACGCGTTCCGGCGTTTGCTTGCCGAACGCGTTCGTAAAAAGGCGAGCAACGAGGAGGTAGCAAAAACTTTAGCGCGTAATTGCGGCGCGTGTTTCAGTGCGAGCAAAGCCGTGAGCTCGCATCGCGTCGAGGGAACGCCGCCTAGAAGCAGTGCGCGCCTAACGTATGAACGGGGGAAAATCCCGCTTGCTCCTCCGCGCGCTCGACCTTTGTCGAACAAGACGACCGGTGTCATTTCACACGGGCACAGCAGCGTTGAGAGAACGGCTGCAACTAAAGTGAGGTACAGAAAGGGAAAAGCTCAGTGCATTGACGAGAGCTCAAATCGCAGCTCTCGGCGCGAGAAGTGGCCTTTTGGCGCCTGACTTTCTCAATTTCTTTGTTTTTCCTGAAGCAGGTTTCGCCCTTTATGATTACGTTTTTTTTGTGTGGGACATTTCCAATCACGCGAAATGTCACCTTTCAAGTTTGTGCACTTGTCTAAAGTACTGCTGAGCAAAAAAATAACTAGTGTAGTTAGTTATTAGCGTATTTTTCGCCACTAAAAGCCTGGTAGATCTTCAGTGTGGATTTGTCTTCGCACTTGCCGGCGATGCGGTTGTGTCTTGCTGTGTTGTTCTGTTGCTTGGCTGACCAAGCCAGAGACGTTCTTGGGGAGCCACTACTCGTCCAGTGATCGACCCTGTGAAGCTCCAGCACGGTGTCGTACAGCCCCGGCCTGGAGTCGAGCGTCTGCTGAGCACTTCACTTCGAAAGCATCCCTCCGGACAACGGTTGAAGACCCTTATCCATCGGGATCTCGGACCCCCGGTGGAGAAGCTGTTACGAATCGGCCAACGCCGCCGTATTTTCCCGCATCAGCCACCACGTGGGGATCGACCACGTGCGCCCGGGTGTCGGTGAATCGTACTTTCGAATCTCGCCATGCCGGGTCAGTCACCTCGCTTTGCAACGCGCCTCCGGCGGCTGCCAGCGGCACGCCCAGGCATTCTTCACGACGTTCGCCACACCCTTCAGGCACCTGCGCGTCGGTGCGTCCCGCCTTGACATTCCCGGCTCAGACGTTTCGCTGTCGCCGCGATCAAACCTTCGATAGCGCGACCCCGGCACCTTTCAAGGACACTCTCTCCCCTCTCTCGGACGCCACGTGGGGCGAACCCATGAATCACTCACGAACTATGGGAAGAGCGTGGGTGTGTCTGTGATGTTCGTGGCGTGTTACTCTTGGGGGCGTTTTTTGGGTATAAATAGAAGCAGCACAAACGCTGAAATTCATTCCTGTCTGAGCAGCGAATCCATGCGGTCGCTCTGCTCGAGTCCTGTATTGTAACCTCGCTAGTCAGGGCATTGTATGTTTTTTTTTGGCTTCGGCTCACCTCTCGCTATGAAGTAAACAGTTACGTTATCCTACTGCTCTGTACTTCTTCACGGCTGCAACAGCGGCTGGCCGCTCGCATCATACACGCTACCCATCGTATGTTGGAGGCCACGGAACTCGGATCGGGTGCCCCCGCCCGGTCACACACTACCTACCTACATACATACATACATACATACATACATACATACATAAAGTACACATGTACAGCGACCGGCAAACAAAACGCGAACGTAGTAATGGGGCCGCCGCACAGAGGTAGCGCGGTTTCGCCTCAGGAAGTGCGGCTATTTCATGCATTCGTTGAAAATATACATGCTGTGATACCACTTTTTAATACACCCAAACTACGACCTTAATTTGGGTTCATGTGTAATAACTACAGACCGGATTTAAGGCAAATGCCTTACGGCGTCTTTCACGCCACTTTGGTATACGCGCATGAATTAGAGGTTCAGAATGGCTTTTATGGTGTTCTATAGTGCCTTAAATGCTTATTGGGCGTTCGTTCCTAATTCCCTACACGTGCTTCTAAATGCCTACATTCATAAATGCCTACATTCAGCCTCAACTTCCAGAATTGTGTACAGCTTGGAATCGTTATTCATCGTTACCGGGCGGCTAGCATTGACTCTTCGAAACTTAATTGGGTTCCACCTTGTCCTCTAGTTCAACCAGCTCCTGGAAAACAACCACTAGTAACAGTGGAATGGGACGCAATGACAGGAGGAACATGTAATTGCGCAGTGCGCTTGTTTAATTAAGCCAACGGATCGTCAGTAGTTCAGTGGTTTTATGGCACAATTGAAGGGCTATGTTCAACTATTGGCACCTTTGTGCTATCATAAAGAATAACATTTTTGGTTTTCCTGTCGTAGATACATGTCGCGCACGTCTTTGGTTGAAATTATTTGCATATGTGTCAACATTTATGCAGCCTATATTTACGACGTTGAAGGCCTAAAGCTGTGTTAAGCGTGCCTATTTTTGGCGCCTAAAAAAACTCCCTCTATAAGTGCCTTAAAATCCGGTCTCTAGTAATAATCTCTAATTCTGCTCGTTCAGGTGGACATTGGGTTAATGAATGCAGGCGCCGTTGCGGATGTACGTAGGCGTATACCTAATGTACGTACATACATCACATACATAATGCGTACGTATATATACCAACACTTCATGAGGCCGTTGATATACGGTGTGGGACGAAGTCCTCTTCCACAAACATACAGGCCCTCCTGTGCCGTGCGAACCCGCCCCTGTCCCGACTTTCAGCAGAGTCAGCTGTCAGTAGATCGTGACTAACGAGCTCTTCGCGCTGATTGTGCGGTCAGTTGGTGTCCTTGGAGCGCGGACGGACCGCACAATTTCGACTGCCTTACTATAGCGACCGAGTAGTTCGCGGAGGTGGGAGGATGAAACCATTGCGGCGGGTAGCGCCCCTGTCCCGCGTTCGTTCGACGTCGGCAACTTCTGGACTAAGAGCGCCACCAAAACAAAGCTAGGCAGCGGCAGCGAGGAAGAAGAATCCGTAGCGTCTGGGCATCCAAACAAACAAGTGGGTGGCGCTATTTGGCGGGAGGAACATGCAGCTACGTCTTGGGTCAGGCGTGTTATCGTGGCCTGCGGACTTGTTACGTTGTGTGGGCGGTGCCTGCAGAGTTACTGGATAAATACCAGTTGCGAAGCTCTCCATAGGCCCCATGTATCAAAAGCCGGTTTTCAGTTGCCGCCCTGCGCTGGGGGCAAGCAAGGGGCAAGTTGACTAGCCTGTCGTCTGTCGCCAGAAAGTTGAAGCAGTACTGAAATGCTTGCGGCCGCTGCTGTAAGTCATAAAACAAAAACACCCATAGGTACATTATACATAAATAATGTCTTATAATTTAAAAGTAAGCTTTATTTTACCAAAAAATGGTGGTTATGTAATACCTTATCAAAACTCAGTTTTCGTCCCCTATACGCCTCGAGCGCGGCCTGTAGGGGCGCCACTGAAATCCCCCTAGCGGCCCGTTTCAAAAGCAGGCGCGGGAGTCCCCGGCCCGCTCCCCCCTGTCGCCGTTGCTTTTGGGGCTCGTTCAAGACAGCGATTTACCGTTTGTCCGCGTTCGAAATACCGAATAACGTGGAGCAGGCACTCTGTTTACAAGCGTGGTGTGTTCACGAGAGTATAAACGTTTATGACGCGATCTTAGTGAGATCTATATGAGCGCCGGGCGTGTGTCACAGGCAGGCGTCCCGAAGCCAGCATTTGCATGCAGCTGATTACAATTCCGCTGCCCTGAAATTTAGTGGCAGTGTCTCCGTAAGCAGTGTTTCCTCCGATGGTCATGTTGCGGCCATACACACTATGATGTAAATCGACCTTGTGCACTTACAAAATCCAGCGGAGCACTCATACCTGACAGCACGCAAGTTACGCCTGCCAATATCACATATCAGATATTGATCAGTACCATGAACAAGCCAATGCGGCACAAATTCCACAAACATTGTACCAAATAAGTACGATGGATAATGCAAAATTACGTTCCGGAGTCAGCACACGAAGACAAATTTAATGCTGGGACGTCTTGTCCCGAGGTGAGCGCTCGCAAAGATTCATCTGTTACATTTATCCTCCACGAAAAGCGCGAAGATGGGCGTATAATCCGCGTCCGTGACCAAACTCTTCTTCTAAACATCGCCATATGACACAAGGAGACTGCAGAATATAGCATAAACCGAAATCAGAGACCCTCATCAGATACGACACTCTTCCAACGAGCTTGTGTGTACGAGATTTCGGCGCACGCTAAGGATCTCCAGGTGGTCAAAATTAATCCGGAGCCCTCCACTACGGCGTGCCTCATCGTCTCTGTTGTGTCGGCGCGTTAAACCCTGCAATCAATCAATCAACTCTTCCAACGACACCTTGTATCGCGTGAACTGCCTACCCTGTATTCTTCAAAAAATGCGACCGCCGAGTGATCAGCCGTTCGTTGAAGGCGAAAAACAAACGAAAAGTGAACACACAGCTTGTGTGTGTGAATAATAAAACGTTCATGCGTTGATTTCGCTCCGCATTTGTAAACAACGATAGTTGAGCGTCCTCCTCCCGTCCCCCCCCCCCCCTCCCAATGTCTAGCGAAATATCAGAGCTTTTCGCATCTAGTTAGTCTGGTGAATACTACCTGGCTCAAACAAGCGTCTTTAGCATTTCAGAAGCTGCACGCAGTTTGTTTTTTTTCATTCCCGTACGACTATTATATTTATTCCTGACTTGCAGACCATTCATTTTCCCGTGGTTTCATTACATATACGTTGGTTCTTACTATAAGGCATGAGTGGGCACATATCTGACAATGCACAGCCTTTGAGTGTACTTAACATTTTCGCGTAGCTTATATTCCCATAAAAGGCACAAGTTTTTTGTCAGCTATTGGGTTATCACATCCCCGAAACATATTTTTCTACGACGTACATAATCGAAGCAAAGCCGCATTGGTTGTCTGCGCTGCAAAACGAACCAACCTCTTACAGTGCCAATATCAGGTCTAAACGAGGCGTCAATAAATAGAATTCACTTGTGCTGACGTGTTCGAAGGTGACAGCGGTGATATGCTGCTGCCGTCGCTGACGCCCGCAAGAGCGGCCAAGAAGCGCGCAGAACCGCCTCTCCGGGTAGCTCTTGTTGGCGTTAGAGCGCTCTACCAAGACGCAGCTGTTTTTTTTAAGTGCCCTAAACGTGCAGTTAGCTTACAGACGTCACCATAACAAGTTGTTTAGTGCGCGGGAAGGCAAAGAGAAGCGAAAGAGAACCAAAACACTGCATGACCGCCTATCAGCCACGCAGCGCTAATCCCGCGAGCGCCGCGGAGAAGCGACGGCAGGCGGTGCAGCGATCGCGAATCTCGAGGCGTATAGGGGCGCGCCAGTAGACTTGCAACTCAGCTTCAACGGAGCAGGGGGGCACGCGCAGCCCGGTTTCTGAAACGGAGTTTCTCAACTGTATATATTGAAAAACTCTCGCTTCCTCCGCATAGAAGAAAAACCGCGGCATATCTGCTTGCTTCCCTGCAAATGTCACTGATAAGCGGTAGTCTTCTGCCGGGCGGGCCACACCTCTCCATCTCTTTTCTCCCGTTCTTTCTCCTTCCACTATCCCCCTACCATGTGACTTTTCAAATGATGAATGCAACAAAGGTTTCTTCAATTCAATTCAGTTTTCCTGCGCTCGCGCTGTTCCCCCGCAATCTGTCGAAACATCGCGCTTTTGACTCGCCTATCTTGTTGATGGTGATGACGCCAACGAAGTGCTCACGCTTGTTCGACAGCGTTCTTAATTATTTGCTTTCATTTGCTTTCGTGGACAGAAACCAAACCTGCGTTCCTACACAAATGAACGCTCATAATTTCGGTTTTGAACTTACGTTTGGCCTCAAATATGCCTGATGGTTCCTTTTCGCTGAAGAATGTGCCCGTGTGGGGGCCTCTGTAGCAGTTAATTTGCAGCAAGAAAAACAAACCTGATCATGAACCAACTTTTTAGGCGGCAAGTAGTTGCGTCCATTGACAGCCAGCCAGCCAGACATACATACATACATACATACATACATACATACATACATACATACATACATACATACATACATACATACATACATACATACATACATACATACATACATACATACATACATACATACAAACATAGTTTTCCTGTTGTGTCATGACAGTCTGGCTGATGTTTCCTTTCAGCAGCGTTTATTCTTAACACGTAAGAAGCTTTCCTTATTTTTTTCCGTCCATGCGCCTATGCAAAGAGCAATCTGCTGTGCCGGCCATGCTTATGAACTCTCGATGACTCATTTATTGATTGAGTAATTAATTTGTAAACTCGCACTGCCTATTCTGAGTACCAGACAGCAGAATAGCGCTCAGCTTTATCCTGTGGACCCGACGACAGGGTGATTCCACTTCGAGCTACTGCCAAACAAAAAATTAAAGCCGTTACACTCAATGTGAAAACTGACTGAAGTGCAGTGCAGTGATTCCCCATAATGGGATGTAGCGCCGTTATTCGCTCTCTGCTAACCCCCAATGCGATTCAAATTTTCCGCCTTTAATTTTTTTGTGCTTGCTTTTCCTCCCGCACGTGCCGGTTTTTTCGCTTACTACCGTAAAAACCAACCCAGTGAGCGTTCCTAACTAAATGAACGTGGGCGCTGCAGGTAATTACGTATATTTCACCTCAAATGTACCTACAGTTTTTTGTTTGCGGTAAACAACGGTAGCGCCAGCGGTTCACGAGTTTCGAACGCTTATGCCTCTAAACCGTGTAAGCAAGCGCGAAAGGAACAAGGACGAACGAAGTGGACGTGGCACTTGGTTCATGGCAAGTGGTTCGTCCTTGTTCCTTCGTTCGCCCTTGCTGCTTTCGCGCTTGCTTACACGATGAATGACCAACTCGCCCAAGAAACCACTCTATTAACCGCTTCGCTTTCGAAGGCTCTGGGTTACGCCACGACGACAGCCGCTACGACGGAACGCCAGCTCTACATGGGTCCAGCGAGCTAGCTACGACGACAAGGCGAGCCCCTAAATTGCTCTGTACTTAAAAGGCGCCGCTCGTTGTCTTCTGTGGCACCCATGTAGAGAGTCTCCCGTTATGATGCTAGCCACCCGGATTCGAGCCCGAGCCGATCTGTATATTTTTTCGAATTAAATTTTTTACTCTAAAATGATCTCGTAAGTCAATACCTCGCGTTATTTTTTGCAAATAAGGGCGGTTTGGTGTCTCTGAGGTCGCTTTATATAAATAAGGCTCAACTATACGTCAATGGCTGCTTGTCATCGCAATCCTTTCATTTTTTCGCTTTTTGTTTCTTTCTTTCTCTGTTCTCTTTCCACAAAAAGTACCTCTACTGCCCGTCTGGTCGGGTGCTGCTGTTCTGCCTGCCTTCCCACAAGCACTGCGTGCTTAGGAAGGCAAAGAAACCCTTGTACCAATATGATGTGCAATAAACTATCTATCTATCTATCTATCTATCCATCCATCCATCCATCCATCCATCCATCCATCCATCCATCCATCCATCCATCCATCCATCCATCCATCCATCCATCCATCCATCCATCCATCCATCCATCCATCCATCCATCCATCCATCCATCCATCCATCCATCCATCCATCCATCCATCCATCCATCCATCCATCCATCCATCCATCCATCCATCCATCCATCCATCCATCCATCCATCCATCCATCCATCCATCCATCCATCCATCCATCCATCCATCCATCCATCCATCCATCCATCCATCCATCCATCCATCCATCCATCCATCCATCCATCCATCCATCCATCCATCCATCCATCCATCCATCCATCCATCCATCCATCCATCCATCCATCCATCCATCCATCCATCCATCCATCCATCCATCCATCCATCCATCCATCCATCCATCCATCCATCCATCCATCCATCCATCCATCCATCCATCCATCCATCCATCCATCCATCCATCCATCCATCCATCCATCCATCCATCCATCCATCCATCCATCCATCCATCCATCCATCCATCCATCCATCCATCCATCCATCCATCCATCCATCCATCCATCCATCCATCCATCCATCCATCCATCCATCCATCCATCCATCCATCCATCCATCCATCCATCCATCCATCCATCCATCCATCCATCCATCCATCCATCCATCCATCCATCCATCCATCCATCCATCCATCCATCCATCCATCCATCCATCCATCCATCCATCCATCCATCCATCCATCCATCCATCCATCCATCCATCCATCCATCCATCCATCCATCCATCCATCCATCCATCCATCCATCCATCCATCCATCCATCCATCCATCCATCCATCCATCCATCCATCCATCCATCCATCCATCCATCCATCCATCCATCCATCCATCCATCCATCCATCCATCCATCCATCCATCCATCCATCCATCCATCCATCCATCCATCCATCCATCCATCCATCCATCCATCCATCCATCCATCCATCCATCCATCCATCCATCCATCCATCCATCCATCCATCCATCCATCCATCCATCCATCCATCCATCCATCCATCCATCCATCCATCCATCCATCCATCCATCCATCCATCCATCCATCCATCCATCCATCCATCCATCCATCCATCCATCCATCCATCCATCCATCCATCCATCCATCCATCCATCCATCCATCCATCCATCCATCCATCCATCCATCCATCCATCCATCCATCCATCCATCCATCCATCCATCCATCCATCCATCCATCCATCCATCCATCCATCCATCCATCCATCCATCCATCCATCCATCCATCCATCCATCCATCCATCCATCCATCCATCCATCCATCCATCCATCCATCCATCCATCCATCCATCCATCCATCCATCCATCCATCCATCCATCCATCCATCCATCCATCCATCCATCCATCCATCCATCCATCCATCCATCCATCCATCCATCCATCCATCCATCCATCCATCCATCCATCCATC